>NC_080681.1:26321169-26624200 GCF_030445035.2 Dasypus novemcinctus | reverse complement strand
TAATAAGAAATGTCTATGAGTCTGTCTTATGTATTTTTTTTTTCCTGGCTCTGCATGGGCAAATCAATAAATATTTGATTATGCATAGAGCACTAACACACTGGGAGTCAGAAACCCTGGAGAGGGCTTTGATGCACTTTTACTGAGCTTGTGACCGTAATCAGACATTAATTATTCTCTACCCATGAACATGCAGAAATAATGCTTACTTTGAAGAATTTTTTTTTTGAAGGTGAATTAATGTTTATAAATCTATTTAAAGTCAACTTAGGAACTTGTGTCAGTAAAATTTTTGGTATGTAAGAAAGTCTAAAAGAATAATATATTAGAGAATATATAATGGTACCTAAAATATTTTATTTAAAGTATTGATAGTTTAAATAATACTTTTAAAAACAAAAAATATGTATTTCCACAAAGAGTAGAACCAATCGTTTTTCTTCTAGCACAGTGGGGTATCACTAAACTAAGCACATTTTTATTTCTAATGTCTAGGTTTTAGTGAGTAAGCTTTTTCTCTCCACTATAGCTTTGCTCACTTGGGAAGTAAATTATGGGCAAATGCCCCAATCAAATCAACATTCAACTTTCAATAAAGTTTAGGCCCAAGCTAGAGCTTTTCTTCTATAAGCATAATTAATATCCATTTAGTACATATTATATACCTAGTACTGTGCTAATCTTTTGCATATTGTCCAGTGAGTAATCCTATGAGGTAGGTGGTTGTTTATTCCCATTTTTTTTTTAGATGAGAAAATTGAGGCCTAGAGATTCAGGCAGTGAATAGTTATTAGCTCTGTAGCAGTTTGATATTATTGATGAATTCGAAAAAGAAATATTGTATTATGTTTGCAAACTGATCTTCTCCTCGCATATGAGATTATATTGGATTCATAGGTTTACTTGATTAAGTATTTATGTAAACCTCTTGTGCCAGTGGGTGTTGAGTCCCCACCCATCAAAGGGTGGAGATAAAAGGCATGGAAAAGAACAGAGTTGAGGGTTCTTAATGTTGGAGTTTTGATGTTGGAGTTTGATGCTGAAGCTGGAGCCCTGGGAAGTGAGGAACCCTGAACCCAAAGAGAAGCAAAACCCTGGAAGGGAGGAACCCAGGAAGCCTGAACCCTCGCAAACATGGGCAGCCATCTTGCTCCAACATGTGAAAACAGACTTTGGTGAGGGAAGTAACTTATGCTTTATGGCCTGGTATTTGTAAGCTCCTACCCTAAATAAATACCCTTTATAAAAATCAACCAATCGCTGGTATTTTGTGTCAGCACCCCTTTGGCTGACTACTACGAGCTCCTTCAATGCCCAAGCACTAGGTGGTGGGAAACTGCAAACGCCTAAGGAGATAGCCTAGTGAGAGAGAGTGAAAATAAGTGAAACAAACAAAAACTCCACAACTATAATAATTTTATGTAACTGCTAGTAGTATGAAGAACATAAGATAGGGTAACATTAGAGAATATAAAGAGGGGAATTGAACTTTAGCTTAAGAAGTCAGAAAAGGCCTTTCTGAGGAGGTGGCATTGAGAGGAATGCTAAACGATAATAAGAGGCAACTAGTCAAAGATCTGGGTACCCAGTGTTCTAAGAAGCACAAGAAAGCATGAAAAGCTTTGAAGTGCTTTGAATGTACCCAGCATCTCCTAGTGTAGCTAGACTACAGAGAAGAAGCGGGTAAGGGCCGGGGAGTGTGTAAATATAATTGGCCCGAAAGAAAATAGTAAATTTAGCATTTATAAGCAGATTCCACAGGACAGTAGTTTGAAAGTGCAGTGCAATTTATTGCTTGTTTAATTGCAGTTAACCAATACCCAATAACTCGGTCAAGGTGGAAGGCACCAGTCTCTCAAGTCCATCAGCCCAAGGGCTGATACAAGGCAAGTGCGAACCTTTAGCAAGAGTTCTCAGGAGCCAGGTCTGATATGGCATCAGGGGCGGGTCCAAAGCTGATGCCCAGGGATGCTGGTCACATGCAGTGGCCAGGTGACAGTGAGCCTTGCAGCACAGCATAGACTGTGGAGTGGAAGTCAGAGCAACCAGGTATCAGCCTGCCTCCACCCAACAGTCACCAAAGCAGCATCTGCACTGGAGTTTTATAGCTCAGAGGTCTCATGGTTAATATATATATCAAGAGAACATCCCTCTTCGCCGGTATCAAGCCGATCCATATCATATCCACACGAATACCTAGTTATCACTTATTACAAAAACATGTTTTTCTCAATATTTTTACACTCTCTTTATGGGTAACCTGCTTACAATAGTTTTGGGATTTAAGATCATTAGTTTTGCATTAATACACAACAGGAATGAGGACTGAGAGTGAGGAGTGACACAACATGTTTGCTTTGGGAGTAATGGGGAGCTTAAACTATTTAAAGAAGAAAAGAGAGTAATGATTTGATATATTAAGTGCTTTTAAATTTCGTATTCTTTTTATCTTGAAGTGATAAACTTACAGGAAAGTTGCAAGTACAGCTCAAGAATTTAAGTCGTAAATCTTATACTCATCCTCTGGATAATGTATATTTCTTACAAATATGGACATTCTCCTACAGAACCACAATACAATCATCAATATCAAGAAATTAACATTGACACATTGCTCAGACCCCAACAGGTTGTTGCTTGTCATCAGCATTTAGTTGTCTGTCTTAGTATGGAACAGTTCCTTGATCTTCCCTTAATTTATATGACTTATAAAAGATTACAGGTCAGTTATTTTGTAGAGTACCTTCAATTCAAGTCATCTGGTATTTCTTTATGGTTAGATTTATTTTATAAATCATTGGCAGGAATATCACTAAAGTGATGCTGTGATTTTTTTTCATTGCTTCCTGTCTGGGGCACAAGATTTTTATTTTTCCCATTAATGATGATGTTCACTTTGATCACTTGATTAAGATATTTCCTGGACTTCTCCAGTGTAAAAATTTGAATCTAATGTTTTTCCCATTCCTAACCAAACTCCATTTATTTTTATGTGTGAGAGTACGGGTGTGTGCATATGCATAGATTCGTGATTTCCTATTTTATTCAGTGGTTTTTAGTCCATTGCTATTATTTTTTATATTTCCCCCATTTTGGCCAGCTAGACTATGTCAAGCAGGCTTCTGTGTCCTTTAGAGGTACTCTCAATGTTATTTTGAACTTCTTTGCTTTCTGGTACAGCAAGAAGTTCCAGGCTCTTCTTGTATTTTTCCTGTCTGAGCCCTGGGTTCCATTATTTCTTCAAGGAGCTCTTGTTCTTTTTAGCAGAAAATGAGATTTAGAATTCAAGATCTTGGCGTTAGGTGTGCTCACTGTGGTTGACATTTCACTATTGCAAGACTTTCTTAATGCATGGAACTAGAGGATATATCTGTGTGTAATCTCACACATAAACACACATACACGTTTATTCCTCTATCTATATATATTTAAAATGAGTGCACACCAGAGCCTCCAATTCAAATCCAGTATTGTAGGAGTTCATTCTAGTTTTCTTCCTTTCCGTGTTTGTAGCTCCTTTCAGATAGTGAAATACTGGCTCCCATTCTCATTTATATATTTACTTAGTTATCAAGTCCCCTATTTGCGACCGGTCTTGCATCATCCATGCCATCTGCACTCCTAAGTGGAGGCACTTTTCACCTGACTTGGGCTTCACACCCTGCACTGACCATATACAGGTGACAGCATTCGCTTTGGGGCTCTGGTTGCGTCTAAATGGGACCCTCTTCACTCTGCCTGGACTGGCACCCCCTTTGCTAGACCACTCTTTGCAGCCTCTCTCTTCTCTTGGCTAGTGCACTGTACCCAGTGCCTCCACTAACATGCACACCAACTTGCTTTTCCAGCTACCTGAAGCTTTAGGACTAAATAGTTCAGGAAGGGAAAGGGAAAAGGGAGAGCTGATGGGTGCTTTCAAATGCTCACTCTGTCACCTGTTAGGGAAACCTGGAGATCTGCTTGTAGTCCATTTAATTAGGTGGGAAGTATCATGGTTTAAGTTAAGCTAGTAGTAAAGATTTTGAGAAGAAAGGTTAAGTGAATCGTCCACAGTTTTACAACTAGTTAAATAGCAGAGCCAGAACTATAACCCTTGCACCATTCTCCATAGTCTCTGATCTTTTATAAATTTTATTTTTTTTGATTGGTAGATTTGCAGTATAGAGGAGTGAGAAAATTTGAAGGCAAGTAACCATCTCTCTTACCAGACTCAAAACAAATAGGAAGTTTGAGTTTTGTGCTTTCTTCATTTTTCCCCTCCAAAAATAATATTTAAGTTTCACATTAAAGTGGAAATTGCAACTTAAAAACACTTTGGAACAAGTAGAGTTATGATGATTACAGAAAGTAGTACTCTTCTTTTCCTACTTTCAAGTAATTATTATATAGAGTTTTATTATTATTATTATTATTTTTGAGGTACCAGAGGCTGCTGGGGATTGAACCTGGGACCTCATGTGTGGGAAGCCAGCACTCAACCACTGAGCCATGTTGGCTTCCCTGAGTCGTTTTTCTCATTTGTTTTGCTTGCTGTTTGTTTTTGTTTTTTTCCGGAGACACCAGGAACTGAACTTAGCATCTTCCATGTGGGAAGCAGGTGCTCAATTGCTTGAGCTACATCTGCTTTCCTAGAATTTTTTTTCTTTCTAAGATTTATTTTATTTATTTCTCCCCACCCCCTTGTTGTTTGGGCTTTCTTTGTCTGTTTGCCTTCTTTGTTTCTTTTTAGGAGGCACCAGGAGCCAAACCCAGGACATCTGATGTGGGAGGGAGGTGGCTTGAGCCACCCCCGTTCCCTGCTTTGTTGTGTCTCTCCTTGTCTGTCCTTCCTGTGTCTCTTGTTGCATCATCTTGCCGCATCAGCTTGCTGTCTTTTTAGGAGGCATGGGGAACCTCTGCTCCCCACTTCATTGTGTCTCTCGTTCTGTCAGTTTGCCACACCTGCCCGTTGTGCCCACTTGCCATCTTCTTTAGGAGGCACTAGATCCAAGCCAATGACCTCCCATGTGGTAGGCAGGAGCCCAGTCCCCTGAGCCACATCCACTTCCTTCTTCTCTAGAATTTTATTTTAACCAGATTGATAAATTATGCTAAAACTAGTTGATAATATAAATAATAATAATAGCTAACGTATTAAACACTTACTATGTTCCATGCAGTGTTCTGTCTACCTGTATTATTTAAGTTTCACACAATCTAATGAGATGTTGGTACTATTGTGCCCAATTTACAAAACCATATACTATTAACTGCATTCCAAGCCTCGAACATAGACAACAGCTTTAAAGGTTACTTCTGCTCATTTACCCATTGTAGACACCACTATTCCATTTGGGAACTTTGCATTTGAGCCCAGAAAGATCCTCAAAAATCCATATCATTTAAAAAATAAATGAAAAAAAAATGTATATATATAAAGTGATACCAGGATTCAAACCTAAAAAAAAATACTTATCAGCATACTTCAGTAAACTCGCTTTAGTCCTTTGGAATTTGCATATGTGATGAATTCTATTTGCCCTCCCTGTTGCAGAACATTATTGGTGACTTGAATTATTCTGACATCGTGAACCGGCAGTTTTAATGTGTTTATTTTAGAGTAAACTGGCATGCTCTGCTTGTCTCTCAGTGAAAAAGAGGGTGCGAAGTGGATTAAGGAGACACAATTTCCTTCCTTAATTTATGTCAGTGCTTCTCAGTAGCAGTGTGGCCAGGGAGAGGAGAAAAATTCAGGATCACCAGGCCCATTTTCAAAATATAAACAGCGCCAGAGATTCTGCTCTTCCAGGAGGCAGGCTCTGTTGCTGTTAAGACCCTTACTGTTTGAATTCCCGTGTGATGTGGCCCTATAAATATTATCCACAACCGTCAGTACTCATTTATATAACATTAGGAACTTTGACTTTTCATTTGTCCTATGAAATATGTAATCTTGATCTCTAATATGTAACCAATTAGCACTCTGCTTTGAAAAATGAGACCTATTTGCAAGGTTCAAAATTCATAAATTTGTGAAAATGCATTCAGTGAAAAGTCTCCTTTCTACCGTCATATCCTGTACTCCTAGATTCTACTACCGCATTAAAAGTGAATATTGTTCTTTTGTAGCTTTCCAGGTTTCTTAATGGATGTACAACAAATAGGAAGACATATTCTGATTTTCCTTCTTTCATGAAAATGATAATATGCTATAAAAGTTTCTGTACCTTGCTCTTTGACATAATAACTTACCTTGTACATCATTCCATTTATTGCCCTTTTGCAGCTACATACTATGACGTTGTATGTACCGGAATTTATTTAACCTGGTCCCTGCTGATGAACATTCTTTATTTTTAATCTTTGCTACTATACATAGTGCTTCAGTGATTAGCTTTGTACAAATAATATTTTGTAAATGGACCAATTTATCTGTGGAATAAATACGTAGAAGTTTGCTGAATCAGAGGATATACAATTTTAATGGCTCTTTATTAATTGTATGGGCTGGGGCAAGTTAGATAACTTCTCTGTGCCTCAGTTTCTTAATTTGTAGAGAGGAGATTGAAAATAGTACCTAGTTCATAGGGCTAAATGAGTTAACGCAAAGTGCTTACATTGTGCCCAACATATAGCAAGGGTTAAACTGATTAGCTGCTGCTGCTGTGTTCCAGTTTCAACAACTGCTTTATGTGTGGTTGTTTGGTTGCTTGAAGTCAGAGAGGAGAGATGATTTCTCCTTGAGGTTTTAGCTCTGGTGAGGTTTCAAGTAGATGAATATCTGAAAGTAACATAAAGAAAATTTATTTGGTGAAAAATACAGTGTACTGTTGCCAAGATAGTATAGTGGTCACTAGATTTTTTTAATCATGTATTCTGCCACCTAGATATTTTTGAGCATATCTCCCAGTATATACACATTTTTAATTTACAAATTTTTTACTTGCACTATTATGCTCATATATTTTGTCTGTATGATAAATTATGCACATGGTTTATATTTTAAAAGATACAATGACAGTTAAATTTAAATGGTGTTTCCTTCGTGCAGCCCTTTAAGTTGTCTCATATATGCATTGATGTCCGTGCACACCATTGTGGAATTCTCTAGTATGGTAGAATTTGGATCACAATTTGGAGAACCTGGGTACTGGGCATAATTTACAAAAAAAGTCACTTAAACCTCAATAACGCCTATTTTTTCTTATCAGTTAAATGAGGAAAATAATACAGGGATATAGTGAAAATTAAATGAGCTATTATTTGAGATATTTGATTAATTAGTGAATGGAATATATATTTTCATGACAAAAATGTATAGACTGCTGAGATCTGTGAAACTGCAAGTTTAGATTTGGGCTTTGCTATTTTTTTTTTTTTTAAATCTCAGAAACCCTTACAGTAATATAGCATATTACTTTTCTAGATTGTTTCTGAGAAAGAAATATAGGAAATTGTTATACCTAAAGGATTAAAACCTTAATACTATTTTTTTTTAATTTTTAAAGAGACACATTCCTTTTCTAAAGGCTTCTTTTTATTTAATTTAAAAGTTTTTATTTTATTTTTATTTTCTTTAAGTTCACACATTACATTTTTTATTGCACTTTTTGGAAGGTACATAGATCATAAAAATGTTACGTTAAAACATATAAGAGGTCCCCCTTTACTCCACCTCCTACCCCCCCACTCCTCCCACATCAAAACCTCTTTCATCATTGTGGCACATTCATTGCATTTGGTGAATACATTTTGTTTGTGTGTGTGTGTATGTGTGTGTTTTATATATAAAGGCTTCTTTTAATAGGATTTGTGGAAGCCCCTAGAAAGAAATGAATCCTCTCCAATCCGGTATGTACTTACTGTGCTTCTATTGTGCCGAAAATTCAAAGGAGGTCACTACATCTCCAAAAAGGCTATAGTTTAAATAATAGGCTTTCTGTGGCCTGCAGTGTTACGGGAAATCATGATTACTCTTTATTTCAGGAATATGAATGGTTTTAGAAGTGCTGCCTTGGCAGGTGATATGTGAGCTGCAAGTGTAGGTGTCTTATGAGTCCATTTGTCATTTTTAGCAAATACACTGTATTTTATGGAACAAGTTATATTTGGGTAACAAAATCAACAATAGGTTTCAGGGATAGAGGTTTCTACTTTTTAAGAAAAGTATGTATTGTTAAGTATATTTAAAATGTACTACTTAGCAATCACATGTGTTGGAGCAGCATTGTATAATCAAGCATCTAATTTCTTCAGACACATCTTACCTCTCTCACAAATCAGAAAATAATGTAATTTTATTGTTAAAAGACCTCTTATCTTTCCCCTGCAATTTAATTAATACTTGTAAGAAGATGTAGCTGTCAGATTAGAATTGAATTTTTGAATTTTCTTTTGTCTTCTGATGGAGTGGCAATCTAATCTTTTTATTTAGGTATATTATTTTCAAGAACTTTTCAAAATGATAATTTCCCAGCTTTCCTGATTATGAAGAGACAGTTTTTAGCATGTGAATAAACTGATTGAATGGTCGAATTTTTTCCATAAAAGGAAATAATAGAGGAGCCATTTAAAAGGAAACCAATAATGATCTTTTTAAATTAAGAATAACTAACAACCTCAGATTGTATTGTTTTGCTCAAAATTTTTGTGAGATATGCCTGTAGGGTTAGGTACAGGCACATTTTAAATTGAGGTTTTTTAAAAGCATAAGGAGTTATGAAGGAGCATTTCTGGGACTTGGGAATTATCCTGAATGGCATTGCAACAACAGATACAGGCCATTATATATCTCCCCATAGTCTACCGAATTGGGTGGGAGAGACTGTAAACTACAATGTAAACTTTACTCCATGCTTAGTGGCAATGCTCCAAAATGTGTTCATCAATTGCAGTGAATGTATCACACTAATGAAGGATGTTGTTAATGTGGGAAAATATGGGATGGGAGGTGTGAGGAGCGGGGCATATGGGAATCCCCTAAATTTTTTATTTAACTTTTATGTAACCTAAGTATCTTTAAAATATGTATATATATATATATAGGTATAATGTGGTAGCATTTTTGGAACATTGGAATTGTCCTGAATGATGTTGCAGTGATGGATAAAGGCCATTATATGTCTTGTCATAACTTACAAAAATGTATGGGAGAGAGTTTAAACTATAATGTAAACTGTAGTATACACTTAATGGCAGTGCTTCAATATGTGCTCATCAATTGTAACAAATGTACCATACTAATGAAGGATGTTGTTAATACGGGAAAGTGTGGGAGGGGTAGGAAGTGGGGCATGTGGAAATCCCCTACATTTTTTTTTTAAAGAAAGGTAGCTTTTTTTTTGAGACTCCCCTTCCCCCGCCCCTCCCCCTGGTTGTCTGTTTTATGTGTCCATTTGCTGCATCGTCTTCTTTGTCTGCTTCTGTTGTTGTCAGCAGCACGGCAATCTGTATTTCTTTTTGTTGCATCTTCTTGTGTCAGCTCTCCATGTGGGTGGCGCCATTCTTGGGCAGGCTGCACTTTATTTTGCGCTGGGCGGCTCTCCTTACAGGGCGCACTCCTTGCACGTGGGGCTCCCCTACGCGGGGACACCCCTGCGTGGCAGGGCACTCCTTGCGCACATCAGCTCCACACAGGTCAAGGAGGCCCAGGGTTTGAACTGCGGACCTCCCATGTGGTAGACGGATGCCCTAACCACTAGGCCAAGTCCGCTTCCCTACATTTTTAATGTAACATTTATATAATCCAAGAATCTTTTAAAACATTAAAAATTTAAAAAATAAATAAAAGCATAGGGAAATCATCCTTGGAATGTGTGCTGGGGTGTCCTTGTATTTTTACTGATTGTAAAGTAAATGCTTTCAAGTGTTTTCCCATTAGTAATGATGTGTACTATAGTTTACGTGTATACTTTAACCAGCTCAAGGCATTTCTTATCTACCCTTACTCAATGAGAGTTTGATGAATAAGTGTATGTTGAATTTCACTGAAAATTTTTTCTATATTTACTCACATAATTGTATTATTTTCTCTTTCATTCCCTTACTGTGGTGGTTTATGCTAAGAGATTTTCTAATTTTAATCAGCATTGAGTCCCTAGGGCAAACCCAACCTGGCCATTGCTGAATTTGATTTGATATATACTTTTAGGGCTTCTCTATCTAGATTTCTGCATAAGAGTGATTTGTAATTACCATTGCTTGTCTAGAAATATCAGTTGTTTTTAATCAATGTTATACTAGCCTCTTATATTAGCAATGAAGTATCTCTCTTTTTCTGTACTCCAGACTAATTTTTGTGAGATTGTCATTGTTTGTACCTTGAGTGTTTGCTAGGATCATCTCGGCCTGTATTTTTCTTTGGTTAAGCTTTGAATGATGATTTGATATCCTTGACTGACATAAGACAATTCATATCTTCTGTTACCTGTTAAATTAGTCTTGCCAAGTTATATTCTTCTCAGAATTTATTGAATTTATCTTAAGTACTCAAATGTATTGCCATTAAGTTCTTGAGTCCTAAGTACAAATATTTACTTAGTGTTAATATGTGCTAAGTGCTATTGAAAGCATTGCAGATTTAGCATTGGGTGAAACAACCAAAAACCTATGCCTTCATGGGACTTATATTCTAAATGAGGAGGTGTATAATAAAAAAGATTAAAATAACATGATATATAGGATAATTATAAAGCCTAAGAAGAAACCGTAGCAGGGGAGAGGAATAGAAAGTATTGGATGTAGTCTCAAAGCCAAACTCAGCAGGTAAATGTGTTGCCTTCCCCCCAGTGTGGAACATGACTCTCGGGAATGAGCCTCCCTGGCACCGAGGGATTACTACAAGTACCAGCTGATGATGTAACTAGAAAATAACCTTGAATAAAAGGGTCAACTCGGACCAGCAGAATATCTCAGTCTACATATAATACCAGGAGTTATAAATGCTTTTTGACCTGAAGAAAAGGGGGAAATGGAAAGGACAAATGAGTTTTTATGGCTATGAGTCTCCAAAAAGAGCCGGGAGGTTATCAGAGGGGTTGCCCTTATGCACACCTGAGCAGAGTCCCAGAGACAGATAAAGTAGATACAACCCCAGGTATTGGTTCTCCTGAGAGCTACAGAGACCCACAGGTTCTATGGTCATGGCAGATGGAGTTCAGTGCCATCTCAGTTGGCCCTACTTTGGAGTTTGTGTTTCTGTGTGATGGAGCTGGAGTTAGATGTGATCTTTGTCCACAAGTCTCTCCTTTTACTGGAACTGTAGTTGGTGCTGGGGTTTAATGTATACCCAGGGGACCTGAATCTCTGGACTGACCATGTGATAGCCAGGCCCTGAGCCTCAACAGACTTCAGCTCCTACACTCTGGTTTATTGGACTTACCCCACTCATCTAACATGGAGGTGAAGAGGGCCAACCACCACACCAGGGAGCCAAGAATGCCTGCAGCTGAGAGCAGGAGAGTTGCATCCAGCATCCATGTGGAATCTAAGCCCCCTCTTGATATAGATGTGGAGTGGACACAACCATTCTAGGGTCCACAAGATGGAGGAAGAGAGTATGGATTGGAGTGGACTTACTGATATTCTGTTCATGAACTATAGTGATTAGTAATCGAAGAAAATGTGGCATTGGTGTGAAGAAAGTGGCCATGGTGGCTGCTGGGGGTAAGGAGTGGCAGGAAGAGATGAGATGTGGGGGCATTTTCGGGACTTGGAGTTGTCCTGGGTGATGCTGCAGGGACAGTTACCAGACATTGTATGTCCTCCCATGGCCCATTGGGTGGAATGTGGGAGAGTGTGGGCTATGGTGTGGACAATTGACCATGAGGTACAGCAGTGCTCAGAGATGTATTCACCAAACGCAATGAATGTCTCATGATGATGGAGGAGATTGTTGCTATGGGGGAGGAATGGGTCGAGGGGGGTGGGGGATATATGGGGACCTCATTTTTTTAAATGTAATATTAAAAAAATAAAAATAGTATTGGATGTGTTATCTAAAGCATTATAGTTATTTTTCATTCTTACTATTGTCTGTTTTTGTTTTTTTTGTTTGTTTTGAGATACTAGGGCCGAGTATTGAACCTGGGACCTTGTATGTGGGAAGCTGGCACTCAAACAATGAGCCACATTGGCTCCCCTGAGGTTGCTTTTTTCCATTTGTTTGCTCGTTTTTGTTTTTGTTCTTAGGAGGCACCAGCAAATGAACCCAGGACCTCCCATGTGGGAAGCAGGCACTCAGCCCCTTGAGCTACATCCGCTACCTTCCTTTCTTTCTTTCTTTTTTTTAAAAAATTTATTGAAATATATCACTCACACATAAACAATAAGTGTATAATAGTTGTGAATTTACAAAACGAACATATATAACATCAAACAGACATATATAACATCTCACCCTACCACCAATAACTTCCATTGTTTTTAAACCTTTTTAATTATTAAAGAGCATTGTCAAAATATTACTACTGAACAAAATATTTTTCCCTAACAAATCCAATTATTATCTTTATATCATTTATATATGAACATACATAAACAATTAAGTGTATAGTAAAAGTTGTGAACTTACGAAGCAAACATGCATAACATCATACAGGGGTCCCTTACATCAACCCTCCACCAACACCTTGCATTGTCATAAGACGTTTGCTACAAATTATGAAAGAATTGTCAAAATCTTGCTAATCATAGTCCTTATCTTACATGTGGTGTGTTTTTCCCCCAACCCACCCTGTTGATATTTTTTAAATATATATTTTTTATGACAAAAGTTGTAAACTTACAAAACAATCATGCATATGTGCAGAATTCCCAAACAACACCCCTCCATCAACACATCACAATGTGCTGTGTCATTTGCTACAGATCAAATAATATCATCTGATTGTTACCATGTCCATTGTGTACATTTGGCTCACGTTTTCTAGTCTGCCCAGTATCAACACAGCAACACAGTACATCTCAAGAATGTTATATATATATATATTTTTTTAAATATTTGTTTATTTATTTAACTTCCCCCCCCCCCTCCAGTTGTCTGCTCTCTGTTTCCAAGCACTGTGTGTTCTTCTGTGACTACTTCTATCCTTATTAGCGGCACCCAGAATCTTTGTTTCTTTTTGTTGGGTCATCTTGTTGTGTCAGCTCTCCATGTGTGCGGCACCATTCTTGGGCAGGCTACACTTTCTTTTGTGCTGAGCGGCTCTCCTTATGGGGTGCACTCCTTGTGTGTGTGGCTCCTCTACGTGGGGTACCACCCTGCTTGGCATGGCACTCCTTGTGTGCATCAGCACTGTGCATGGGCCAACTCCACACGAGTCAAGGAGGCCCGGGGTTTGAACCGCAGACCTCCCATGTGGTAGCGGATGCCCTATCCATTGGGCCATGTCTGCTTCCCAGAATATTAAATTATTACTACTAACCATAGTCCATAGGTCACTCCAACTGTATTTTTCCCATGCTTCTCCACATTCCCAGCACCCTGCAGTAGTGATGTACATTTGCTCTAGCTCACAAAGGACACTCTTGCATCTGTACCATCAACCACAGTTTTCATCCACCTCTTGGTTTACTGTGCTATCCATTTCCTAGATTATTCTCTAGCATTCTGTCAATAGGCATTTATATAACTAGACTACCATTTTCAGTCATATCCCCATTGATAAACTAGCTGTTACTGTGTTTCTGTACCTTTATGGTAAATCTAATTAAAACTTTCACATACATTAAACACTAGTAGTCTACTCAGTCCTTCTCTTATCTTCTTTAAGAATCCACCATCTACCACCAGGTCTTTAAGATATTTTCCTACAATTTCTTCTAGAAGTTTTATGGTTCTTGCTTTTATTTTTAGTTTTTTTGTTCCATTTTGACTTAATTTTTGGATAAGATGTGAGATAGGGACCCTCTTTCCTTTTTTCAGCTATGGGTGTTCAATTCTTTCAGCACCTTTTATTGAATGGATTGTTCTGATCCAGCGGTGTGACTTTGACAAGCTAGTCAAAAATCACTTGGCTGTATTTATGAGAGTCTGTTTCTGAACCATAAATTTGGTTCCATTGGTCTGTTGTGTCTCTTTAGGTCTGTACCATGCTGTTTTTACCACTATAGGTAGGTATTATGATTTAAAATCAGGAGATGATGGTCACTTTTCCTTTTTATGATGTTTCTGGCTATTCAGGACACCTTATCCTTCCAAGTAAATTTAATGATCTTGTTTTCAATTTTTCTTTAATGGTGCTGGAATTTTTATTGGGATTGCATTAAATCTGTATATCAATTTGAGTAGAATTGATATCTTGATGATATTTAGTCTTCCATTCCATGAGCATTGAATGTTCTTCCAGTCATTTAGGGCTTTTTAAATTTGTTTTAACATTGAGTTGCATTTTTCTGAATACAAGTGCTTTCCATCTTTGGTTAAGTTTATTCCTATTTGAGTTTTATCAGTTGTATTTTATATTCACCACTCTTTTGACACTTTTAGTTTTATTGATATAATCGTCATTTCTAGACTCTCTTCCAAGCCTCTCTCTCCTGTCTTTTCTTTTTCAGGCTCTAGCACACCCTTTAGTATTTCCTGAATACCTGGGCTCTCGCTTAGAAATTCTCTCAGTTTCTGTTTATCTGTGATTATTCTAATTTCACTCTTATTTTTGAAAGACAGTCTTGCTGGATATAAGATTCTTGGCTGGAAGTTTTTCTCCTGTAGTATCTCAAATATATCACAGTACTGTCTTCTTGCCTCCATGGTTTCTGGTGAGAAATCAGCCCTTAATCTTATTGGATATCCCTTGTATGTTATGCATTGCTTTTCTCTTGCTGCTGTCAGAATTCTCTGTCTTTGACCTTTGACATCCGATGAGTAAGTGCATTGGATTGGTCTATTTGGATTTTTCTGGATGGGAGTTTGTATTGTGCTTCTTGGACATAGCTATCTATGTCCTTCAATAGGGTTGGGAAATTTTCTACTATTATTTCTTCAAATATTCCTTTTGTCCCTTTTCCTTTCTCTTCTCCTTCTGGGACACCCATGACACATATATTTGCATGCCTTTTGCTGTCATTTAGTTCTCTGAGACCTTGTTCAATTTTTTCCATTCTTCTCTTCATCTGTTGTTTTTTATGTTCACTTTCAGAGGTCATTTCCTCAAACTCACCAATCCTTTCTTCTGTCTCCTCAAATCTGCTATTATATGATTGCAATGTTTTTAATTTCATTGATTGCACCTTTCATTCCCATGAGATCTGCTATTTTTCTATGTATGCTTTCACATTCTTCTTTGTGCTCATCCATTTTCTTTAATATCCTTACCTCTTTAGCCATCTCATTGAATTTATTAAAGAGATTGGTTTAAACATATATAATTAGTTATCTCAACTCTTGATGTCATCTGGAGGCTTATCTTGTTCCTTTAACTGGGCTGTAGCTTCCTGTTTCTTGGTGTGGATTGTAATTTTTGCTTGGTGTCTTCGCATCTGGCTTACTAGAGTAGTTATTCTGGGTGCAGTTTTTCTCCTTTGTTTAGGGCTTCCTATCCTTTCTCCCGTGCTGGTTATGCGGTAGGAGCTAAGCATGTACTTGGTGCTGTAAGCTGCGGAGGCTCAAGCTGCCCTCATTGCACCAGGGACCATTGAATCTTTTTCAAAGTTTCTCCTTTGCCAGGGGTAGGGACAGAGTCACAGCTGTGTGGAATAATCCAAGTGCAGGCCTATACTATAGTTTCTCAGAGAGACTGATGAAGCTTCACATCCCTTTCTCCCTTGCCTGGGGCAGGGATGAAGTTGCAGGTATGGGCAGCAATCTGTGCAGTGCAGGTCCAAGATGACTGCAGTTGCCCTGGTAGACTTCTGATTTTCAGTCTATGCCAGCCAGTATTACCTGCAGTTACCTGTATAGGCTGGTGCAGGGCTCTTCAGCCTCCTCTGTGCCAGAGGTGGGGCTGAAGCCTAGGCTAGGGCTCCAGGCTGATCTGCATGAAAGAAACTGGTTCCTGCCAACACTGAGAGTTTCAGTCAGCCTGGCTTCCCCTCATGCTGGGGCCAGAGTCAGAATGGTGGCCACTGGTCCCTTTCTGACTTGGGCTGATTCACAATCCAGTTGTTCCCAGGGCTATCTCTTAGCCAGCCGAGTCTACCAATCAGCAGCCGAAATCGGCTGCCAACCATCTCCTCCTCCCCTGTTTCTGGGAAATGGAGCCTCCAACTCCAGCCACAGAATAGCCCCTGGGGTGGCTCAGGGTAGGATAGTCACTGGCCTCTGTGGCTTGGCTGGTAATTTCCCAGAGAGGCTGGTGCCGGTCCCTGCAGCAACCCCCCTGCTGGAGGTGGCACTGGGGCCTAGGCTAGAGCTGCAGTAAGATCTGGATGGAAAGAAGCTGATCCCCACCAACTCTGGGATTCTCAGTCCGCCCCACTTCCCCTCGTGCCAGGCATGGAGTTAAGATGGTGGCTCCTGGCCTCTTTCTGACGTGGACAGGCTTATACTTCAGCTGTTCTCAGGATTAGACTGTAGCCCGCTGAATTTACTCATTGGTAGCTGAAATTGGTGCCCAACCGTCTCTTCCTCCCCCATTTTGGGTAAGTGGAGCTTTCAATTCCAGCCACGAAACAGCTCCTGGGTCAGCTTGTGCCTCCAGTGGAGGATGGGCACCGGCCTCTGGGGCATGGAGCGCTCTACTTATGAGTCTTCTCTGCAGATGGTCAGTCTCTTCCACTCCTTCAAGGATGTTACAGGATGCTCTTCTGGTTTCCTGGAGCCCCCAAACAGGTACTTCCGCTAGGTGCAGAGAGCTCTGGGTGTTTGCTAACTGCCCTGTAGCAGTTGCCCTGCTGCCATCTTTCTGGTTCCTTCCTTTCTTTTTTGAGTGTGGTTTATTCAATAATATTGTTCATAAATTCTTTTTTGCATTTTTATCTCATATTTTAAACCTTATATCCTTTAAAAAACATTTACAAGATAGCTATCTCTCTATGTATCTAATTATATTTAATACCATATTTAGTATATTTTTTGTGCAATTTTAGACTTTTTCAAGCCCATGGGTTTTGCAAGTTGTATTTATAGTTTTTTGTTTTTTTTTGTTACAGATTCTAGTTTTATTATTCATTCTAGTTAAATTGCATGGTGGACAGAAATTATAAGTTGTATGACACCACTTTTTTCCTCTGATTGTATTTACATCTTCTCTATGTCTTTCATATTCTACATCTTTGCTCTGTTTTGTTTAATGTATGTTTCTTTTTTAAAAAATCTGGGTTAAAACTTAGTGAGCCTCTTGAATTTGAGGACTTTTGTACTTTATTAGTTCTGGAAAATTTCTGGTCATCATGTCATCAAATTCTGCACATCACCTGATATTTCTGGCATTCTAGAATTCCAACATGTTGCTTATTACATGTTCTCACTGTGCTTCATGTCTTGTCACTTCTTTTTTGTATATTCTGTCTTTGTTTCTTTCTGAGCTCCATTCGGGTGGATTTTTGATATCTGTTTTCTGGTTACCTAATCATGTCTTCAGGTCTGTCTTATTTGCTTTTTTTTTTTTTTCATTTTTCCCCTCTCTATTATTTGCTATTAAATATGTGCATTGAGTTGTTAATTCCAGTATCTTCATTTATTTAATATTTATTGAACAATTGTTATTTGTCATACATTTTTAGATGCTGGATTTACAGCAGTGAACAACACAGATAAAAGTCCTTTCCTTCATTGGAGATTACATTCTGGTTACATTAAATATTTTATTTCTAGATAATCTGTCCGGTTCTTGTCCAGTACTTGGTTATTCTTCATGGTCTCTTGGTCCTTACTCATGATTTTAGTACCTTCTGTTTATTTCTTTATTTCTTTAATTATATTTAATATACTTGTTTTATATTGAGGTGTCTGTTAATTCTAGTAATGCAGTCTTTGCCGATTGATTGTGTTGTCTCTTGGCCAAGCTTTTTCTCATAGTGTCTTGTTTCTTTGTATGTTTGTGAACTCATATTCCTAAGAATTTTATTGGCAGAAAATCTTAGATTAGACCTGGAATAAAATTTCGTTTCTCTAGAGCACATTTGTGTTTTCTTTGAGGGAAAAGTCATTGGACCTCTGTGACTGAATATGTCTTTACCATCAATAATCCAGCAACAGTTTTTAAAAAAATGCCTTGCTTTGTGTTTCTAAGTCTCCCATTGTGGATCTGTAGTGTGAATTTGGATTGTAAAGGCATATGAGGACAAGCTTGTGGTTCCATTTTTTCCTATGTACTCTGGATATATATATATATATATATATATCATATAGTAAGTTAGACATAGTCCATTTTACTTGATGTGCCTTGGGTGGAAGGGGAGCAACTTTATTTCTAGTTGTCCTAGTCTGTATGTGTAGCCCTTTGGGTTTTAGCTTTATGTGGGGAAGGTGTTCTATAAGACCTTACAGTTTGAAAACCTATGCTAGAGTCATCTGGATCTATAAATTACTCAGGGTGAAACCAGCATTCTTTTTTTTTTTTTTTTTCAGATAATGCATTTGAAAAGTTGGTTTCAACATTTTTATACAGTCATTTTAGATTTGTGTGTCATGAGGGTTGCCCATGTTGTCCAGTCCACTACATTGCTCAAAATCAAAATTTAAATTAATGTTTTGTGACCTCAGACCCCATTATGTTCTATAATATAGATAATATTCCAACTAAACTGATGTTTCTGGAATATTTGTTGTTCTTATACCATTTCCTTCATTTGGAATTCTTGTTTATGACTTTTGAAATCTGCTCACTTTTTATTACTCATCCCAGATGCCTTCTTCTCTTTGATCCCTTTTTTTCGACCTTGTGGTCTACATGTAATGGAAAATATTCAGACATTGAAGATAAGCAGTCAGAATAGGTCAGCTTTACTGCTTTCTTGCAGCAGAAACTGAACAGACTAGAAGACACTAACTAAATATTAGTTGTTGTTATTATTATTATTTACCTACTTATGGTTAAACATGGGCCTCCAAGTTCTAAAACCCTATATAGTTAATCTGTAATGTTTATTACTTTCTTCCTGGAATTATAGTTGTTTATGTGACTCTTCTTGCTAAAATCAAACCATGGATTATAGTGTTCCCAAATCTACATTTGCTATTAAACTACAGGTTTACAGGTTTAGTCCAAAAACTTCAACTCTATTTTCTAATTTATTTGAGATTAATTTATTATTTAAAATATATGAATTTGGATATATGTATGGCTTTAATTAGGTTTTATTTAAAGTGCTATTTCAACAACTTTGGTAGGGGATTTTAAAAAATTACTCCTGCATTCTTTATCAAAATGTTAAATATATAATTAGTCACTTTGTTTATCAACCATGCATAAGTCAAGATTTATTTCAGTCTTTCTAAAATCTTTAATGATTTGCTAGTGAAGAAAATACTATTCAATACTGCATTAAGAACAACTTCATAAGTTATTTATATGCTAAAGCCTGAGTCATGTTATTGGAGAGACTCTAAATTTTTAAATGTGGTACCCACATACCTTACTTTTGAATTTGTGAATAGGGACAATCATGGGGTGAGTTTAGGGGATGCTTACTGGTCACTCATTCTAGATTACAATACCAAGGAAAAGTGATAAAGGACTAATGATTAAACAATTAGTGTGCTCATTTGTTAGAGAGGTAAGTGAAAGTCCCCCTAAATTGCTGTTTAGCAGTGATCTATCCCAGTGATTGGAAAGAAGTTTGGATATTTACTTCTATAATCTGGCAACTATTCCTGAAGAAATAGACTGTAGGGAAGCTGCTTTATCAGTTCCTGATTTTTATGAATAATATTGACTAAACTGTTGCAAATCATGACAATTAACTCTCCTAGAATTATCATGCCAGAATATATCAGTTATTAAATGTGAAGGTCGGCAGTTAAGCATATTTGCTTCTGAGACATATTTTAATGTGGTATATATTTCAAACATTTTTACCCAAAGACTTTACTTTCTACAGCATTGGAAAGTCAAACATATGAATCAGTAGTCTTAAATTTCTTTAAGGCCTCCTGTTTTAAAATTTGTGAATATCACTACACCACAATATTGTTTTTTATTTATTTTTCATTATTTTAATTTAGGAGGTAGCAGGGATTGAACCGAGGACCTCATACATGAGAAACAGGTGCTCAACCAGTGAGTTATACCTGTTCTCTTACTACTCCACAGTATTTTTCTCCAATCTTTATAAAATGTTTGTGCCAAGATTATGCATGTTTATTTGTGAATTTTGGCTATCTTTTAGACTATCACAGAGCAGTGACATGGATACAGGAATTCCAATTTTAGAAACACACATTAAGTGTCCCATATTGGTCTCATCATGAAGCTGTATCAGTTTTGGGGGCCCTTATGATGAGAAGTAAAGATGTATCTCCATAAACTATGTGCCAAAATGGAAAGAGAAAGGAAAATATTTTATGTAGTGGTATAGTGCCACCATGGTACTTTGTACATAATAAGTGCTCAAAAATTATTGTTGAATAAATAAGTATATTTTGCAAAAACTTATTTCTAGTAAACAAAAACAAAAACCCTCCAAAAGCTAGAGGCATAAAATGTGTTTGGAAGTATAGGAAATCCTTGGACGTTTCAAAGTTTAAGTAGTCTTGACTTCTGTTGACCTCCAATTGTAACCAAATTATTTAGAAAGTTCACATAACAGTGTACCACACCGTGCAAGACTGTTTGGGGCAATGACTGTCTGTATTATCACTGTTGGCTTCAGGACATCGTCTGGTATCTCTCCTCACCCCACCTGTTACTCCAGTTAACCTTATCAGCAATATAGACTTTTCGCCAGGTGCCTGCCTCTTAGTCCTTGAAGCATGAGTCCAGGCACAGGCTAGATGGATGCTAAGTGAACTCTGCTGCATGACTAAGTGTAAATGAACTAACTCTTCCTTATTTTTGTTCATGATTATCTCAGTCATAATTCAAGTTAGCTGGTTTCCTTCTTTACCCTCCTTCTTCCCTTCTCTATTCCTTTGTAGCTCTGACTCAGTTCAAAAGTACAGTTCTGCCCTTGTCAAAAACCTTCAGTGGCTCCCCGTTTTCTGCAGATTCCATTCCATGCTCATTGTCATTTACACTGTCTCTTGATCAATCTTCTTTCAGTTGTTCCTGCTGCATTTCCCATGTTTCTCCTTACTCACTCCAGATTCCAAAACGCCCTCAGTGTCCATTCTTTGGTCATACTCTGTAGTATTACATCTGTTTTGTTGATGCCGTACCTTTGGGCAGGTGTTTCCTTGCTCCAGGCACTCCTTTGTGAGTTAGCTGTTGTAAAGGCCCAGTCCAAGGACTCTCCTTCCCCGCAATTAGAATTACTTCTCCATTCTGCACCTTTCTATACCACTTTATTTTTTCTCTATTATGACATATATCATAATCTTTGTATTATTGCATATTGCTTTTTTAAAAGTTTTGCCTATCTATCTCTGAATAGATTGCAAACTCCTTGAGGATAGGAGCTAAATCACTTAAACCTTGAAGGCCCCAGTGGGCAAGCTCAGGGCCTGATGCTGCTCTGTAAGAAGAGAAGGAACATGAGCTCTGACCTGGGTTTGAATGCCTACTGTGCCACAAACAGCTGTGTGGCCTCCTTAATCTCTTCTCCCACAGACTTCTTTCAGGTTGTAAAAGGAAGAGGCCAACTTTGTAACATTAATATGCAGAGTAAATAAAATAACATATATAAATTATACAGCTTAATATGGCAGCCCATGGTAGGAACACAGTAAATGGTCACTCTTATTACTATTTGTATAGTATGTACCCACCATTGGAGAAGGATATTGTTTTCTTTGCCTGAGCTCCTAGTATTAATGGTATTCATTTACTTATGTGGCTAATTTCTAGCTGACTACAACTGAAGCTAGAAATTACCCTTAGCCTTGCTATTAAATGTAAACCTATGTTTTCACTGTCTTAAAATCTTTTCTTGTTACTTATTCTGTTATTGCCACTTTCTACAAAAAAGGGTTGCTTGTGTCCTTGGTTTTCCTCCAAAAGCGGGTCACAAATTGCTGCTGGCATTTGTGGGGGGATCACTAAAATTTAAAAAAAAAATTTTTTTTGAGGTACTTAGGGCCAGGGATTGAACCCAGGACCTCACCTGTGGGAAGTTGGCACTCAACCTCTGAGCCACATCAGCTTTCCTGAGTTGGTTTTTCCATTTGTTTTGCTTCTTGTTTGTTTTTGTTTTTTTGGTATGTACTGAAAACCAAACCCAGGACTTCACAAGTGGGAGGCGGGCACCCAACTGCTTGAGCTACACCGGCTCCCTTAAATCATTTTTAACCCAGTCGTTTCTATGCTGTTTTGCAGCAGAGAATATGAATTGAATTTCTTACCTTTAAAGTTACTGAAAATTGCTTTGTGGTGTTGGAGGGGCTATCAAAGCACTAGAGGAACTTCTTTGGCCTGGCAGATTTCTAACTCATCCTTTTTTTTTTGCGAATGAATCTCTAACTCATCTTATTCTCCTACATCAGTTAACTTTTGTTGAGTGTATGTTCTCACACAGACTTGACAACACAGTCAGAATGCATAGTTCCTTGTACCAAAGAACTTTCCTGGAGCATTTTAGTTTCTCTGCTGCTGAAACAAATACCGACAATGGTTTGGGTTAACAATGTGAATTTATTGGCCCACTGTTTCAGAGGCTAGAAGGTTTACTTCTACCCAGGATAGGTATCCTCTGACTGGCCAGCAGTCTCTGGGGTTCCTTGACTTTCCATCACATCCAATGCACATGGTGGTTTCTTCTCCTTTCTCTTCCAGGTTCTGCTGACTTCCAGCTTCTGGCTAATTCCTGTGACTTCTATTTCTGTGTCCAATTTTCTCTGCTTATAAGGACTTCAGCTACTATGGATTGAGGCCCACCCTCATTCAGTTTGGGCACACCTTAACTAACGACATCTTCAAAGGTCCTATTTACAAATGGGTTCACAGCCTCAGGACAGGTTGGGACCTGAACATGCCTTTTGTAGGGGACCTGATTCAACCCCCAAACATGAAGTCAGCTAAGAAAGAAACACATCTAATAGAACTATACTTGTATAAATTGGTAGGGAAGATATTGTTCATATTATTCTTAATTTGAATTAGGTGTTTGTGCTTAATGCCAATTAGAGTTTCTTAGAATTGAAATTCTGGGAAGATGAGTCAGTATGAGAGAAAATACCTAATTTCTCTTTTCTCCTTTTCCAACTAAAATTCTGATGAAATCATCAGAGAAAAGAATACTTCAGTTCTTCAAATGACAAGAATTGATTATACATATTTAAAGCATATGTATCATCTTCTGCAGTGATGAGAATAGATTGAGAAATAGCCCTTGAAATTAGCCTAACACTTAGACCTTGGTAGAAGAATGACACATTTCCAGAAACCAAAATACTGGGAAAGCCATTCAGCTGCATTCTTACCAACTAATAATATTAACAGTGATGATCATGGTGGTGTGCTGGTGGTGGTGGTGGTGATGGTGGTAATAGATAATATTTATAAGGTAAATTGCCAGGCATTGTGCAGATCAATTAACTTTCATTATGTCATGCACACAACTTTCACGAAAACCCCATGAGATAGTTATAGCTAGTATAAGACAAAAGTGAGACTTACACTGAGGTCAGTCTTAACTGTCGGTCTTTCTAATCACAGTACAGTACTGATAAAGTTATAGACTTTTCTATAGGTCAGAGTTGAGTTCAGAGAAGAGGTCTTAGCACAAGACTCCTATAAAGGCAGTAGCTTTGGGCCTGAGCAGAACCACCAGCCAGCATAGTCTGAGCACCACTTCCATGGGTTTTTGTGAAAGAGATTTGCAGATGGACAAAGTGAAATGCTTTGCCATGAATTCCTTATGGCAGTTACATCAGTTTTGGCTCCATCTAGAGGATGAAGAAGATATATGATTTAGATACTGTGTTTCTTAAAACCAGTTTCAGGAGAGCCAATCTTCCAGTAATCCCACCCTAGGCCATAGGAATTTAAATAGAGAAGGCGCACACTATTATCAGTGTGATCACAATTGATGGATGTACCTCTTGGTCCTAAATGCAGGAAGGATGTTTTTATTATAATCTCCTTCCAGCTATTCAAATGTCATGATTCCATCCTGCAATCCAGAAAAGTGAGGGTCTCTCATCGGCCCCTGGACTTTTTCCAGCAGGGCTAGATTCTGTTTGAGTTTGATTTTTCAGCAGCTTTATTCTAAGTTCATCCCCTAGCATCCACAGTCTCCCATGAATAGTTCTGTAATGTCCCATTAGACATGTTCTTTAAGGCTTAGAAAAATAATTACTGAAAAGTGTGCATAGATCAACAGCGTAATAAATGGCCTCACTGAGGTCTTTTGACTTAACGAAACAAACCCTTGAGAAAATAATGGAAATAAGCATGAACGTCACCCCTACTGCAGAAATAAGTCTCACGCAGGTAGTAGAAGAATTATGTAATACCAAATATCTATCCCAGGGAAATAAAGGCAGATATGGCTACAATGAAACAAGAATAGAGAAGTGAAATTCCATATCAAAAAAAGAGAGTAATTCAAATGTGCATTGGAAGCAAAATATAATATTATGTTGATTCTGAAATACATGTTTTCACACTTAACATCTCTGAAATAAGAATTAATCTTAAGTGATGGGATTTTACGAATACTTTCAGTCAAGCAAAAGTGGTCATGTAGAATGCCCTCTCTTAAATATAAGAGAGATGATGTCATTTCTGCTCAAATCCTCCTGTTTTCAGGTCTCACTCAGTAAAATCCATGATGCTTTTTCTCTTACCTCACCTCTTAGGACTTGCCTTCTTTTTCACTCTGCCACAGCCATATTTGTCTTCTTGCTTTTATTTGGATAAGGAGGCATGCTTCAAGCTCCAGGCCATTGCCCTTGCTGTTTCCAAAGTCAGAAGTGCTTTTCCAGTTGAAAATTTCAGGGCTCACTCACTCTCACATTTATTTATTTATTTATTTTGCATTTACATTTTTATTAAAGTTAATATATCACATAGAATGTTACATTAAAAAAACACAAGAGGTTCCCATATAACCCAGACCCCACCCCCAACCCCATCATTTTTGTAAATTGTATTTTTTTGAAGATACATACATTATATAAAAACACAGTAGGTTTCTGTATACCCCCATCCCCCCATCCCTCACCAACGGCCTCCCATATGGTTGTGGCACACTCATCACATTCGGCAAACCCATTTTGGAGCACTACTGCACCACATGGATAATAGTTGACTCTGTAGTTCACACTCTCCCCCGGTACATACAGTGGGTTATGGCAGCATATATAATGTCCAGCATCCGACCCTGCAATATCAATTAGGACAACTCCAAAATCCCAAAAATGCCCCCTCGTCATATCTCTTCTTCCCATCCCCTGCCCTCAGGAACTACTGTGGCCACTTTCTTCCCGTCAATGATACAATTTCTTCTATTAGTAGTCACAAAAGTTTTATAGTAGAATATCAGTAAGTACACTCTAATCCATATTTTATTCCTCCATTCTGTGGGCCCTGGGATGGTGATGTCCACTCCACCTATTGAGAGGGGGCTTACATTCCACATGGATGATGGGTACAGTTCTCCTGCTTACAGTTGTAGGCACTCTCAATTTCCTGGTGTGGTGATTGACCATCTTTACCTCCCTGTTAGCTGACCTGTGTAAGTCCAGTGAACCAGAGAGTAGGAGTTGCGACTCTGTTGAGGCTCAGGGCCCAGCTGACACATGGACAGTCCAGAGATTCAAGTCTCCTGAGCATACACCAACCAGAGGTTGGCTAGCACCAACCAAAGTTTCATTAAAAATGACAGAAGAGGCATGTGTAGAAAGGTCACATCTGAGTCCAGCTCTGTCACACTCAGGGACACAAATTCCAGAGTAGGGCCCACTGACATGATATTAAGCTCCAGAGCTATCTGCCATGACCATATCTCTGTGGGCCTCTGTAGCCCTCAGGAGAACCAGTACCTGGGATTGTATCCACTTTGGCTGTTTCTGGGGTCCTCCTAAGGAGTGCTTAAGCGTGACCCCTCTGACGACCTCCTGACTCTTTTTTGAAGACTCTTAGCCATATAAACTCATTTGTCTTTGCCATTTCCCCCTTTTATTCAAGGTCAGAAAGCAGTTTTTAACACATGATCCTGCATGTGGGCTGTGATGTTCTGCTGGTCTGAGTTGACGCTTTTCTTCAAGGTTTTTTTCTATTTACATCACCAGATGGTGCTTGGTAGTAATCCCTCAGCACCTGGGAGGCTCATCCTGGGAGTCATGTCCCATGCTGGGGGGAATGTAATGCATTTACATGCTGACTTTGGCTTAGAGAGTGGCCACATTTGAGCAACATGGAGGCTCCTAGGAGGTAACTCTTAGGCACCCTGCACCTCTAGGCCTAGTTCATATTTCAGGCACACAGACTCATAAGCATAGTCATTAGTATCACGGGCTCTTTGTTGGAAAATTCTTCTTTGTTGGTCTTTGCCATTACACTTGGGAGATTGTTGCTGTTCCACTGGGGAATGTAATAGAGCTCCCCTGGCTAGGAATTCAGCACTTCCTCAGTTGTCATTTGTAACTATTATCCAAACATTTTTATGTCCTCTATATACATGTCCTGGAGAACTCCCTCCCAACTATGTGCCTCCCATCAATAACACCCCACACCAGTGTTACTCCCCTGCCATAGTTGAACCTCTTCTATGGTCCAAACTTCTTCAAAAATGAAGCCTAATATATTGCCAAATTCAATTAATAGGAAAATGAAATGTAGTGAAGGGTTTAAAGATTAGAATTATACATACTAATTTAGAAATACTAAGATAAAATAAAAATAAATTGGTGTATTAATAAAAATGAACAATATTATAAAGATTTGTTCTTAACATTTTACCTTTCATCTTTATAATAGGTATTGCCCTGTATGTATAGAGTTAAGGCACTTTCTTTCATTTCTTCCTTAGTGTCTACATCCATTCCTTTTTAAAAATTTTTTTTCTAATTTTTAATTTTGTCTTCAAAAAGTTTTAAATCACAGTAATTCACATATACAATATAGGCGACTCCCATATATCCAATATCAAACCCTTTCCCCCTTCCCCAGCAATGATCTTTTTACATGTCAGTGTTACATTTGCTGCATCTAATGTACAGATTTTGAAACATAGCTTGTCAAACATGGTTCCATTTTGGTTTTTATTATGGTTTATATTTTAGACTGTACAATTTTCTAATTTTATTTTCTGATGTTTTACATTATGGTTTACCTTTTAGCTTATAAACTTGTATACATTTTTGGTGCATGTTTACATGTCCTGTTTCCGTTGTTACATGATCTTGTGGAGCACTTCCATTGCTGCCCAGTTGCCCTGCCTCCATCTATTCTTTACCTCTCTCCCCCTCCCCTCGGCGCCCACAGTGACAATCAATCTTCACTACTTGAGGGACCAGATTGACAGATACTTGCAACAATGCTGAGGGCTTGACACACTAGACTGTCCTAACCCATTGGGAGCCACCGATTCTCTCAAGGGACACAGTTCTCTCTCTTTGAGTACATCAGGTCTCCCCAGGATGTGGGTACACCTTCAGCCTATTGTATGGTCTACACCCAATGATTTAACACAGTATGACAAACTGAGCACTCACGCACTCCCTAGCAGCCTGCCCCTGTGCCAGATGCTCCCCCTTAAGCGCCTTAAACATGTAATCCTTCCTTCTTATATTTTCTAAAGAATTTTCTCAACTTTATAGTTTCAACCATGTACCTGAGATTCTGCCATATTCAACTGATCTCCCCCAGCCCTCCCCCTAATTGCTTTGGCCATCTGACCCATCCTTCTAACCCTAGTCCCCCTCAAACCCACAGTGTTCCACCCAATTGTATCCCTATGCCCCCATCTTATCTCTTTCCTGTACAAATACTTACCTCCAGTTTATCATAGACTTCACCCATGTAGGCATCAGCTCACAACCTTCCTCTCTCCCACCAAAGTTCCTTTAAACCTATCTTCCAGTCTCTAGCTCTCTGAGACAGCTTGGTTTACTTGTTTCATATCAGAGAGGTTGTGTAGTATTTGTCCTTCAATGCCTGGCTTGCTTCACTCAACATAAGGTCCTCAAGATTCATCCATGTTATCACATGGGTCTGTACTGTATTCCTTCTTATAGCTGAGTAGTATTCCAGTATATGTATATACCACATTTTATTTATCCATTCATCTGTTGATGGGCATTTACATTGATTCCAACTTTTGGCGATAGTGAATAATGCTGCTATGAACATTGGTGTGCATATATCAGTTTGTGTCCTTATTTTCAGTTCCTCTAGGTATATACCCAGCAGTGGAATCGCTGGGTCATATGGCAAATCTATAGCTAACTTTTTGAGAAACTGCCAAACTGTCTTCCAAAATGGGTGTATCCTTCTGCATTCCCAACAGCAGTGGACGAGTGTTCCCATTCTACCACATCCTCTCCAGCACTTGTAGTCTTCTCTTTTTTTGATAGTTCCTGTCTCATGGGAGTAAGATGGTATCTCATTGTAGTTTTGATTTGCATTTCACTAATAGCTAGTGATTTTGAGCATTTTTTCATGTGCTTTTTAGTCATTTGTATTTCTTCTTTGGAGAAGCATCTCTTCAGGTCTTTTGCCCATTTTTTAAATGGGTTGTTTGTCTTTTTATTTTTGAGATACAGGAGTTCTTTATATATGCAGGATATAAGTCTCCTATCAGATATATGGTTACCAAATATTTTCTCTAATTGGATAGGCTCTGTTTTCACTTTCTTGACAAATTCCTTTGAGTTGCAAAAGGCTTTAATTTTGAGGAAGTCCCATTTATCTATTTGTTCTTTTGCCGCTTTTGCTTTGGGTGTGAAGTTCATGAAGTCATTTCCTATTACAAGGTCCTGTAAATGCTTCCCTACATTATTTTCTAAGGTCTTTATGGTCTGGCTCTTATATTTAGGTCTTTCAGCCATCTTGAGTTGATTTTTATATAAGGTATGAGATGGAAATCCTCTTTCCTTCCTTTGCATATGGATATCCAGTTCTCTAGGCACCATTTGCTGAAGAGGTCATTCTCTCCCAGTTGAGTGGGTTGCTGGCCTTGTCGAATATCAGATGACTGTATATATGAGGATCTAGATCAGAACTCTCAATTCGATTCCATTGGTCAGTGTGTCTATTCTTGTGCCAATACCATGCTCTTTTCACTACTGTAGCTTTATAATATGTTTTGAAGTCAGGTAGTGTGATTCCTCCAATTTCATTTTTCTTTTTCAATATGTCTTTGACTATTTGGGGTCTCTTTCCTTTCCAAATAAATTTCATAGTAGTTTTTCTAGTTAGTTAAAAAATGTTGTGTTGATTTTTATTGGAATTGCATTGAATCTGTAGATCAGTTTTGGTAGGATAGACATCTTAATAATATTTAGTCTTCCTATCCATGAACAGGGAATATTCTTCCATTTATTTAGGTCTTCTTTGATTTCCTTGAACAGAGTTGTGTAGTTTTCTATGTATAAGTCTTTTACATCTTTAGTTAAATTTATTCCTAGGTATTTGATTTTTTTATGTACTATTGTAAATGGTATTTGTTTCTTGATTTCCTTCTCAGATTGCTTATCATCAGTGTACAGAAATGCTACTGATTTTTGTGGATTGATCTTATATCCTATGACTTTACTGAACTTATTGATAAGTTTTAGAAGCTTTGTTGTGGATTTCTCAGGGCTTTCTATGTATAGGATCATGTCATCTGCAAACCGTGAAATTTTGACTTCTTCCTTTCCTATTTGGATCCCTTTTATATCTGGTTCTTGCCTCAGAGCTCAAGCAAATACTTCTAACACAATGTAAAGTAGAAGGGGTGATAGTGGGCATCCTTGCCTTGTTCATTATCTTAGAGGGAAAGATTTTAGGATTTCACCATTGTTAATGATATTAGCTGTGGGTTTTTCATATATACCCTTTGTCATTTTCAGAAAGTTTCCTTCTATTCCTATCTTTTGCAGTGTTTTTATCAAGAATGGGTGCTGTATTTTATCAAATGCTTTTTCTGCATCCATAGATATGATCATGTGGTTTTTTTCCTTCAATCTGTTTATGTGGTGTATTACATTAATTGATTTTCTTATGTTGAACCATCCTTGCATACCAGGAATGAATCCTACTTGGTCGTGCTATATAATTCATTTAATGTGTTGATGAATGCAATTAGCAAGTATTTTGTTGAGGATTTCCACATCTAGGCTCATTAGAGAGATTGGTCTGTAATTTTCCTTTCTTGTGGTGTCTTTGTTTGGCTTTGGTAAGTTTAAGCAAGACTGGTGTTAATTCTTTTCCGAATGTTTGATAGAATTCACCTGTGAAGGCATCTGGCCCAGGGCTCTTCTCAGTTGGGAGGTTTTTAATGGCTGATTCTAGCTCTTTACTTGTGATTGGTTTGTTGAGATCATTGATTTCTTCTTTCATCAATGTAGGCTGCTTATGTGTTTCTAGGAATTTGTCCATTTCCTCTAAATTGTCTTTCTTGTTGGAATAGAGTTTTTCTAAGTATCCTCTTATGATAGTCTTTATTTCAGTGGGGTCAGTGGTAATATCCCCTTTCTCAGTTCTTATTTTGTGTATTTGCATTTTCTCTCCTTTTTCTTTGTTAGTCTAGCTAAGGGTTTGTCAATTTTATTGATTTTTCTCAAAGAACCAGCTTTTCATTTTATTTTTTCAAGTGCTTTCTTATTTTCGATTTCATTTAGTTCTGCTCTGATCTTCATTATTTCTTTCTTCTTTCTTTGGGGCTGGTTTATTGGTTTTTTTTCGTTTGTTTGTTTTTACTAATTCCTCCATTTGTGCAGTTAATTCTTCAATTTTAGCTCCTTTTTGAGGTATCAATTTATGGCTATGAATTTACCTTGCAGTACAGCTTTTGCTGCATCCCATAAGTTTTGATATGTTGTGTTATCATTTTCATTAGTTTCAAGGTAGTTATTGATTTCTGTTGAGATTTCTTCCTTGATCCACTGTTTTTCTAAGAATGTGTTGTTTAAGTTCCATATCTTGGTGCCAAATCTGGGTCTCTGGCCATTGCATATTTCTAGCTTCATTCCATTGTGGTCAGAAAAGTTGTTTTGTATAATTTTGATCTTTCTGAATTCATTGAGACTTTCTCTGTGGCCTAGCATGTGGTCTATCTTGGAGAATGATCCATGTGCAATTGAGAGGAACGTATATCCTGCTGTATTTGGGTGTATATTCTGTATATGTCTATGATGTTCAGATCCTCTAACTATTGTTCAAAGTCTTTGTTCCTTTATTGATTCTCTGTTGATATGTTCTGTCCAATGGTGACAGTGGTGTGTTAAAGTCCCCTACTATAATTGTCGAGGTATCTATTCCTTCCCTTAGTTTTTGCAGTATTTACCTTACATATGTGGAGATGCCCTTGTTAGGGGCATAGATATTTATGATTGTTCTTTCTTCTTGAAACATTATCCCTTTCACTAATATGTAGTGTCCATCTTTGTCTCTCACAATAGCTTTGCATTTAAAGTTTATTTTGTCTGATATTAATATTGCTACTCCTGCCCTTTTTTGGTTATTGTTTGCCTGTAAGATTGTTTTCCAGCCATTCACTTTCAATCTCCTTGCATCCCTGGGTCTAAAATGTGTTTCTTGTAGACCCATATAGATGGGTCATATTTCCTTATCCAGTCTTCCAATCTCTGTCTCTTAACAGGTGAGTTTAATCCATTGACATTCAGTGTTATTACTTTCAAAGAATTACTTATATCAGCCATATTTTCTTTGGACTTGTGTTAGTCATATGTTATTTGATTTTTTAAAAATCTCTTTTGGTTGTTTTAGTTGTTCTTATACTCTCCTCCAACTCTGTCTTTCCTATTTTTTTCTTTCCTCCTGCAGAACTCCCTTTAGTATTTCTTGAAGTGCAGGTTTCTTGTTGACATAGTCTCTCAGTTTCTGTTTATCTGTGAATATTTGGAACTCTCCATCACTTTTGAATGCTAGCTTTGTTGGATAGAGTATTCTTGGTTGAAAATTCTTTTCTTTTAGTACCTTGACTATATCATACCACTGCCTTCTTGCCTCCATGATTTCAGATGAGAAATCAGGACTTAGTCTTATGGAGCCTCCTTTGTAAGTGATGGTCCTCTTTTCTCTTGCTATTTTCAGTATTTTCTCTTTTTCTTGTGCATTGGACAATTTGACAAGTATATGTCTTGGGGTAGGCCTGCTGGGATTTATGCTGTTTGGGATGTGTTGTGCTTCCTGGACATGTACATGCATCTCCCTCCGTAGGTTTGGGAAGTTTTCAGCCATTATTTCCTCCAACACCCCTTCTGTCCCCTTTCCCTTCTCTTCTCCTTCTGGGATGCCTATAATGCATATGTTTGCATGTTTTGCATTGTCATTCAGGTCCCTAAATCCCTGCTGGATTTTTTTCTATCTTTTTATCAATCAATTCTACTATCTGTTTGATTTCAGATGTACTGTCTTCCACATCACTAATTCTTTCCTCTGCCTCTTCAAATCTGCTGTTATTTCTTGGATTGTGCTGTTCATCCCCATCATATCCATTCCATTATCTTTTTGTGCATGATTACAATTTCTTCTGTATGCTGCCCAAGTGTTTCCTTTTATTTTTAATTTATTTCTCTCCCCTTTCCCACCCTTCCCACCCCAGTTGTCTGCTCTCTGTGTCCATTCACTGTGTGTTCTTCTGTGTTAGCTTGTATTCTTGTCAGCAGCACTCGGACTCTGTGTTGCATTTTGTTGCATCATCTTGCTGCGTTAGCTCTCCGTGTGTGCAGTGCCATTCCAGAGCAGGCTGCACTTTTTTTCCACTGGGCGACTCTCCTTCCAGGGTGCACTCCTTGCACAAGGGGTTCCTCTATGTGGGGGACACCCCTGCATGGCACGGCACTCCTTCTGCACATCAGCACTGCACATGGGCCAGCTCATCACATAGGTCAGGAGGCCCTGGGTTTGAGCCTTGGACCTCCCGTGTGGTAGGCAAATGCCCATCCATTGGGTCAACTCTGCTTCCCCCAAGTGTTTCCTTAATATCCTTAATCTCTTCCTTCATTTCATTAAATCCATCCATGATACATGTTTTGAGCGCTTTAGTTAGTTGTTTGGTGTTCCACTCCTCTTCCTGGTTTTTAGTTGGTTCATTGGATTGGGTCATATTTTCCTGATTTTTGGTATGGTTTGTAGTTTTTTGTTGTTGTTTGGTCATCATTGTATCTTGATGGGTTTATTCAGTTGATTAGTTTTTTCATGTCAGGGTTCAGTTTGTTGTAATTTTTGTGTGCATATTAAGCCTTCCCTTTGTCACTTTGTTCTTCTTGTTCTATTTCCTTGTTGTTGGCTAAGTTCCCTTGAAGGAAAATATTAGGGCCAGAGACAGCAAAAGGGCTAAGAAAAGAGAAAGATAATAGTAGTATTGATAGTGGTGTTAGCAGAACAATGTGAAATCTAGAAGAGTGGATATTGAACTCATGTAAGCTGTGTGGGGTTATAACAGTAAAAAAAGTGGAGTACCTATAATGAGATAGTAAACTGAATATGGGAAGGAATATAGTATGATTTAAAAGGTCAGTGTGGTCTGGAGAGAGGTAAAGAGAAAGGAAAGGACAATAATTTGAAGTGTGAATAAAAGATAGAAAACAGATAGAGGTATTAGAGATAAAACGTCAGCAATATTAGGGCCTAAAGGAAAAGAGGTGGAATGTAAGAGAAACAATAAATGATGAAGGATGGAAAGGTGTAAAGGAAAGGGGATAGAGTTGGTAGCCAAAATCAGTACACACAGGAAGTAGGAAATTGAGGAAATGGAAGCACAGCAAATAAGAATTGTTGCCTGCAGCACCTAATATAAAAAAAAGGGAAAAAGGTAAAGGAAAAAAAAAGCGAGAGAAAGAGAAAGGTAAAAAAGAAATAAAAGGCTGTGTGTGTGTGTGTGGGGGGGGGGGGGGGTTAAAGAGGAAGGAGAAACAAAAAAACAAGCCAACAAGACCAGGCAAGTCCTCAAGGAATGAATCCTCTGTGCAGATAAATAAACTGCTTAGGAGTCTGACCTTCCCCCTTTCTCCCTTCCTCACTTCCTCTCTCCCAGGGCAGTAGGAAGGCTGTGTGAGGGCTCCCGGAGGTGATTCAAATGGGTCCCTGGTGAACCAACTCTCCTCAGAAAATAATGTCTCTTAATTTCTTGAGAGAGAGCACCCACCCCTTGCCAGGAACCCTAAATATGCTTTTGTAAGCCTGCAGAGCAGAACCTACTGTCCCTCTCTCTTAGGTGTACTACAGAGGGGCTAGTTAGTTTTCTGACTCCACCTTCTCCCCAGCCAACTTTCCTATGCCAGGGCGTTTAGGTAAATTAGGCTCTCTCAGCAGATTCACCTCTCCTCTCTTCCTAGGCGCTCCCCAAGTCAGCTGGTGTGCTCCTCCAAACTCAGTCAAAGGAGGGGACCAGAAAATTGAACCTGCACTCCTTGGGCCCCTCTGCACCTCCCACCTAAATCCTCCCACTCCCAGAGTTAGCCCTGCAGGCTAGGGCAATGTCGCTGGGAGTACTGGGTTTGGGAAACAGAGGCCCGGGGGAATGTGGACTGGAGGTACGCGGGTCTGTGAGGTGTGGGTTGCAGGGTTTCAGGGAACACAGGCTTAGGGCTCAAGTGTTTAAGGGAACACGGGGCTTGTGAACTCTATCATGCAGCTGGTAGTTCTCTGGGAAAGCTGCAGCCCTTTGCCCCAGGGAGAAGGGATTTACCTACCCTCAGCTTCCGAGTTCAGTGTTAGAAACGCACAGTTTTACCTTGAGGGAGCACTAATTTTGTCACAGTCTCTCCAGATAGACATCCAGACACCTCCTTGAGGATCGCGTCACCAGTCAGCTGGTCCTGGGGTCCATGTGGGTATTTCTTAGAAAGCTGTGCGGGTGCTTTTTAGTCAGTTGGCAGGCCCTTGGTGGGCCCTGTGTCCAGCTCACACACGCACTCCTGGGTCTGCAGGGGGACTGCAGGCTGGGGGTCCCTGCTCCTAGTGGCCTGGCTCACTGTAAACGGGAAAGCCCCCTTGCTGGCCCTGAGCACAGGGACTAACCGCCTGCCAGTGGCTCCCGCTCTTCTGTATTTCTGATATTTATTCAAATGGCACTTTGTCATTTAGGCTTCTGCTGATAATCCTAATGTCTAAAGTTGCAGGATCTTTAACATTCCCTGTTCACCTTTCTGCTTCATTCTTCTCTTTAGCACTTATTACTAACTGACATACTTCATATTTTATTTATTTTTCTTATTTATGATATGCTTCATGTTTTACTTATTTTTCTTATTTATGTTGTCTCTCTTCCCAGCATAGTACTGGAAAAGGCAGGGATCTTTAGTTGTCTGTTTTCTTACTTCTGAACTACCAGGTCCTAGAGAAATGCCTGATATAGAATAGGCATTTAATAAATATCTTCTGAATATATGAATAATGGAATAAATCAGTGGATTACATGTTCCGATGTTGGAGGGTAAAGTGAAGAAGAGGTATCAATATCTCACTAAGTCTAGCTAAGGGAGCCTGGACTGGGTCTCAGGTGAATGGGAAGCCGAAATGATTGAAACCATATCTTTTAACAAAAATCTTATTACCGCAAATAATAAAGGTAAAGAGAATGTTAGTGCAAAAGAATTTTGAGGTAATTTGTAGTTCAGTTTCCTTGGTTTTATAAGTAGTGAAACTGAAGCCCAGGGTTTGAGAGACATAGCCAAGTTCAAGATCTAATCAGTAGCAGACCACAGAACTCTTTTCAATGTCTCTCCCTGACTGCATCCAGTGTTCCTTTTACTTTAGCTGGTACCCACGCTTAACATTGGTGACTTTTCAAGAAAAGAGTTACTCATCAACTATTTTGCTATACTGTTCAGCTTAGATTCTATGAATTTGCCTAGTGCAAAGAATACATAGGTCAACTTATCTTTCTTTGTGGCCTAATTCAGCTTAAAGAAGAGATTGGAAAACTTGAAGATAAAGTGGAGTGTGCTAATAATGCTCTGAAAGCAGATTGGGAAAGATGGAAAGAGAATATGCAAAATGATATCAAGTCAGCATTTACTGATATGGCTGAGGAGAATATCAACTATTATGAACAGGTAATTACTGGTACTTGGTGGTGTTTCATTTTTAAAAGTTGTTTTCTCTCTTACTTTCTCTCCTATGTTGAATGAGTCTATGAAGTACCAAAAGCTTCATCGGCCACTCAGTGTTTTCACCCAGGAGTAATCCTAACCTAGCAATGGAAACAAATGTGCTTTTGTGGAAGAAGGATGAAACGTTTTCCTGGTTACACAGCATGCCCCAAGTAGTGCCTAATTTGAGCTAAGCTTGATGTGAGGAAAAATTATGGTACCTTTTTGTTTTGTTTCATTTTGTTTGTTTTCCCCCTTAGTGACAGTTTGACATTCTTATATGAGTCCCAAAAAAACAAAGATTATGTTTTTTAACTAGCCTATTCCTGGTACAGAGTAGGCACTTAATAATATTTGCTGAATATGTGAATAATAGAATAAATCAGTGGATTACATTTCAAATGTTGTAGGGTAAGATGACAAAGTAATATGAATATCATAATGTGATATTCATAATGTGCTAATATAAAATCTAATGTGACAGTTTGTAGTTGTTTTATGAAACCCAAAAAGGAAAGATTATGTTTTTGAACTAATCCATTCCAGTGGGTGTGAGACCCTTTTGATTGGACTATGTCAGAGAGGCGTCATGCATGTTGAGTCTCTGCCCTCTTGTTGGGTCTAATATAAACAGAGGCACAGAAAGACACAGGAAAAGGGAGCTCTGTAATTTGTGGACTAGCTTAGGGGTTTCATGGTATGGGTAGATTCACTGGTGGACAGATTCAAGTGATTTTTTTTAGAGGGTGCAAGAGGCAAAAAACATTTCTACCCTTAAATTTTTTATTCTGCATTAATACACTTACATAAATTCAAGTATCTGAAAGAAATTTCCCATAAATCTCAGACTTTGAAATGATTTAAAATATTTCTATTGAACAGTCATATCTATCCCCAAAGGCTTTATTATTATTGATTTATTTATTTTTAGTTGCCAAACCATCACCAAAGCGGGACACTATGGAGACATTGATTCTAGAGCCAAGTTAACCATTAGTTATTTAAATCCACAGAAGTAACTCTACCTTTCCTTTACAATAAAATCTGCCCACACTTTTGTTACAGAATAGATAGAACTATCAAGTGAGATAATTTATAAAAAAATGCCTTGAAAATTAGCACATGCAATATACTATAAGGGAATATGATTATAAAAAGAAGTGTAGAGCATAAAAGTCATGTGACACATCTACCTAATTTTCCTTTAAATGATAAGATCTGCAAAACTTCTAAATTTAGAAGTTTTATTTTTTAAGGGAAAATGTTCATAGCAACTCTATAGAACTCTAAAATGTGTTTTGTCATTTTCATAGATTTGAATTCGGTTTACACAAAATACTGTTTTCTTATAAACAGCTAAATTAGCAGAACTCTGCACATTGAAAATTTTGTTCTTCACAGCAATTTATAGAAAATGTGTTATGTTTTTAACTCTTTCCCCCAAGTGAATTTTATTAGTAATGTTATTAAAAGATGTATTAAGTGCACATCATCTCAGATGTATAAGTTTGGAGGAATCATTGGTTTTCTTTATTATAACTTCAAAAGCCCCCTACAGTTCCAGTTATTTGTTGTTTTTTTTCCCTGAGTGAATAACTTTTCACTGATTTGGCATATCAGTCCAGTAAAGCATAATCAGAAAGTTGGAGTCCTTCATAATCAAGGCTTCTTAATTAGCACACAGGCTGTGAGGCCTGAAACAGCAACAATCCTCTTTTAACTTCAGGATATCCCAGATATACATGGAAAAGAAATGCTTCCCTGCCATTCCTTTTCCTTTTTAATGTATTCCTATAGAAATACAACATCAACATTTACGTAGATAAATCACCAAAGGGGTCCGTTCTTAGTGTGATAAATGAAGTGGGGTATAAACATTTACCTTTGGATTTACTTGCATAAAGCTTATTTATAACCTAAAATTTAAATATCAACATGACAGGAAAATCAGATTATAAATATGAGGTATGGGTCTATATCAGACTTCAGTTATAGTTATTTTGAGATGTTGTACTCAGATATATGAAATTTACTTGGAGACAGTTGACTACAAATTTAAAAAAAAAACTGTTAGGTGCCTCCAAATAAATTTTGAATAGGTAAAGTGATATTATTCCTGTTCTGCCCTATATGAGCAATAATTAAGAATAAATTTGTTGAATATTCTTTTTAAAATCAGTGAAACCAAAAATTCATTTGAACACGAGTGAATGAATGCAAAATATATTGGTACCCAACTTACCAAAGGAAATGATTTCCTGCTAATATTATGGCATACTAAGACAACAAAATGTGACATGTAGATGTTTTCTAATTGTTCCCTAGTAGGTACAAAAGAGTATCTATTTTTATTGTTGTTGATGATGATGACAGTGAAGAAGACTTGAGAGAAAGAGATCCTTGTCAGGTAACGTGGGTTAAATTGTTTCTCCACAAAAGTTATGTTCAAGTCCTAACCCTTGGCCCTATGAACATGGCCTTATTTAGAAATTGGGTCTTTAAAGATGTAGTTAGGTAAGATTAGGGTAAACTCTAATCCAATAGGTAGAGATTGTATTGCTGAAGTTGCAAGGCAAGGACAGGCAAGCATTGCCAACAACCACCTCCTAGAAAAGGCAGGAAAGGATCCTTCCCTGAAGTCTTCAGAGAGACCATGGCCCTGCTGACACCTGGATTTCAGACTTCTTGCTTCCAGTGAGACTGTACATTTATGTTTTTTTGAGCTACCAAGTGTGTGGGGTTTTGTTAGGACTGCCTAGGAAACTAATGCAGCAAGGATTATGAATTAGAAGAATGTTCTCTTTTAAAAGCTTAATATAATACTCATAATCATAATTTTCACCAAATAAAGCAATTTGTAGTTACTGTATAGAAAGGAATATAAGTAAATATAATACTTAAAGGAATACTCTAAAATACTCAGTTTATTTTACAATTTAGTAGCTGTATGTAAGTTTTTGTCTCATAGCCTTATTTTTTGGTTATAAAATTAATGTGTAGTCCCTAAAAACAACCAAAACAACAACAAAAACCAAGTGCACTAATGTATAAAGAAGAAATAAAGACTACCTCTAGCAGAGCCAGTGCAGGTCAGTGGTTGAGCTCATGCTTCACATGTATGAGGTCCCAGGTTCAATCCCTGGTAACTCCTAAAAAAGGAAGGAAGGAAGGAAGGAAGAAAGGAAAGAAGGAGGGAGGGAAGGAGGAAGGAGGAAGGAAGGCCCCTAGAAATACATCTTAGAAAGTGATATATTTAAATACAATTATAAAAAATAATTTGCTATTTTAAAATCAAAATATTAATTATTTAAGTTCTGCACAGCCCGTTCTGAATGTGTCAACATAAAATCATGTGGTTATGTATTTATTTTGTGCCATGATGATTACAGCAAATATATATTGAGTTCCATGTTTTTAATGTTTTACATACTTTGCCATATGGTTGCATAATATTTCCTAATACATCATGTTAATGTACCTTTATTAGTGTAGATAATTACTAATAGCATTTATTTTATTTCACTTTTTTTCTTTCGTAAGGAATACCACTAAAAATAATTATGATCGTTGTCTTTTAAAAAGTTTCTTGATAAGAATTTTAAGAAATTTCTAGGTCAGAGGTAACTGGATTTCACGTGCTATCGGACTCATTTAAGATATCAGTTGCCTCATAGACATTATTCATTTAAGTTTCTATTATCATCAAAGCCCTGTGCTAAGCACTATGGGCATCCAAATCAAACTTAAATCTTGTCATTAGGAAGTTATAGATCATTAGGAAAGAATAATATATATAGTCTTTTTTTACACTTGCTTAATACAGCTTTACATGTAATTTTTTTAAGTGGATATTTAGTCAGGGTTCTCTAGGGAAACAGAATCAGCAAGAGATATCTGTCAATAGTAAGAGATTTTATCAGAGTCTCTCACATGACCATGGGGATGCACAAGTTCTATTTCTGATGAAAGTCTGATGAAGGTCCTTGAGTTTCCAGGAGACGTTGGCTGTCTAAAGATGAGCTGGGAAATTCTCCCTGAATGCTGGAATCACTTCCCCTTCTAAGGCGTTCAGCTGATTGGATAAAGCATCATTCATTGCTGATGGCAATCTCCCTGATTGATGTAAATGTAACCAGCTATCTATGCAGTAAAGTCGGGTGATTAATGTCCATAAATGCCCTTGCTTTACCAAAGAACTGGGCATAATTACCTGGCCGAGTTGACACATGAGCCTAACCATCACAGAGTATTTAAATTAGCTTTATTTACTTGAATTAAAATGACTAGACTTAATGAAACAGATTTCTATTAGCACTGGATAGGAAAAATGCATGTGTCTACATGGAAATCTGGGAAGGAGAAAAACAATTTTAGTGAAGGCTATTTTCTAGGAAGATAAATGAGGGAGAAAAAAGTCATTGCAAGGGTATACCACCTGACCAAATGAACAGCCCAGCTAATGTTTTCCTAAAACATAAGTCCAGTTACTTATGGTTGATGTAAAAACTCTAAGTAGATATCACCTCAGTATTTCCACAAACAAAGTAATAGATGAGCACTGAATGTCCAGAAAGTTCTTCAAATGTAGTTTTAGTTATTTTGGAATTTATTCCTTGTTATGCAGGGGAAAGAGATAAAATATAGTCTCATAAACTGGTTGTTTCTTTTACATCCAGTGTTGTGCTGCATACTTTAAATATGTTGTAAATTTGTTGAATATTTACTAGAAAACACTCTGGTGCCAGCTAAGACATCTCCCAAACATCTGAATTTAAGAGATTACTCTATATTGATAATGATTATAAAACTGCCACTTATGGTGACATTCAGGTATGTCAGAAATTTCATTCTTTTAAAAGCTGAGAATCAAGGAAATTATTGATGTTGTGCTCATCTATATGAATTTAAAAGGAAAAATTAGGTGACTATCCTTCTTAGATCGAATTTAACTATTAAAAAGAGCTGTAAGATAATGTAATATGAAAGAAACCTAGGGACAAAGTGCCATTTTTACAATCTGGGAGGTACAAGCAATGGAAGGAGACTTTGAGCATTTTCAGTCATGTTCCCTAGAATTCAGTATCATTTCAGTGAAACAGATTCTAAAAAGAGACTGTGACTCAAAAGGAATGAGCAATTCTAAAGAGTGAAAAGGGTGAAGACGCTGAAGAATCAGATATGCTTATACCTGTGGTCCGTGGACTATACAAGGCAAAGGTATAAAGAGAAGGAGATGGCCAAGAAAAAGGCAGAGAAAACAGCAAGGCAAGTGAGAAAGGCAAGAAGTGGGGTTTTTAAGGAAAAGAAGAGAGGGGTGGTGACTTCCAAATAGTACAGGAGTCAAATGCAAGTGGGTACGAGGAGCCTTTTTTGGAAGCAAGAAAATTAGAAATAAATAGCTTCATTAATATGAGTCCCCGGTTGAAACAATGTAATGGAAACCAAGGAAACAGAAGAACCTCACTTCTATTTCACTCCTGTTTTCTCCATCAAGAGGAATGATAGTACAAGTGGAAATGTTTAGGTAAATGCAAATAAGAAGCAACTAAAATCTATATTTTAATAAAAAATAATAAAACAACAATTACTTATTGCCACTAAAAAGGAAGATTGGGTATATTCTTTTTTCCCAATGACCAGTGCAAAAGCCCTTCCCTTATCATCCCCTAAGCAGTGCTTACAAAGCCTCAGCTGAAACCTTAATTTTAAACCTACTCATGTAGGGAAGATTGGCAGACTTCTGCTCACCCAGAAGAAATGCAGACCATGTTTCTTTTCCAGGTGAATACTGAAGTTAGCTTCAGGGATGGATATTGGAACAATGATACCTTTTTCCAAAAAAGGTAACCTCTCTAATACACACCATTCACAATCACCTAATACTGTTCAACTTTTTGTGAATAACCTGTCTTAGAAGGAAGAAGGTAGATGATTTACCCTTATAGAGACTGTTGAGTATAATTTTGAACCTAAAAAAGTGACAGGTAGTTTTTGAGCCTTTTTTCAAAATGTTGGGACAAAGGCATAGTAGATGCTGTATAATTGAATTATTAGAATTATTTTTATATTGTCCATATCTTGGGATGAATCTGAGTAAACAGAAACCTTTTAAAGAAGAGAGTGTATCCCAGCTCCCTTTCCTAATCAGAAGAACGAAGAAGTTAGAAAGCAGATGTGGCTCAAGCAGTTGTGCACCCACCTATCACAATGGGGGGGGGTGTCCCAGGTTTTGTTCCTAGTGCCTCCTAAAAATAAGACAAGCACACAACAAACAGACACAAGAGAGCAGACAGTGAGAGCAACAACGAGGGGGTGGTGGTGGTGGTAAATTAAAAAATACGTATTATTAAAAAAACAAGAAAAATAAACAAGAAGTTAGCTAGGCCTAGAATTATCCAAAGTTTTGGGGGCAGGGTGTTTTCTTTTTTTTTTAAAATTTATTCAAGTGTATCACTCATACATAAACATACATAAATAAATGTATATTATTGTGAACTTACAAAAGAAACATACGTAACAATGCAGTACTCTCATATGTCACCCTACCATCAATACTTTGCATTGTTGTGAAACGTTTTTAACTAATGATTAAAGAGCATCCTCAAAATATTACTGCTGGGGAGGGGATGTGGCTCAAGCAATTGGGCTCCCGTCTACTGAGGTCCAGGGCTTGATGCTCAGGGCTCCTGCTGAAGGCAAGCTGGCCCGTATGATGAGTTAGTCCACACAGAGTGCTGCCCCGTGCAGGAGTGCAGCCCTACACAAGAGTGCTTGCCCTTGCAGAGAGCTAGGGCAGCAAGATGACACAACAAAAAGAGACACAGAGGAGACAGTGATAATAAGAGACATAGCAGATCAGGAAGCTGAGGTGGCACAAGAGAATGATCGCCTCTCTCCCAGACACAGAAGAAAACACAGTGAATGGACATGGAGAGCAGACAACAGGGGGAGCAGGGGGGGAGAATAAATAAATAAATCTTTAAAAAATTTTAATACTGCCCAAAGTATTCTTCCCCCAACTTACCCTATTATTTTTTTATATCATTTTTCCATGAACATACATAAACAAGTGTATAGGAAAAGTTGTGAACTTACAAAACAAACATGCATAACATCATACAAGGGTCTCATACATCAACTCACCACCAACAGCTTGCTTTGTGAGACATTTATTACAAATTATGAAGAATAATGTCAAAATCTTACTACTAACTATAGTCATTATCTTACGTTTAGTATATTTTTCCCCCAACCTACCCTATTATTATTTTTAAAATATATTTTTATGACAGAAGTTGTAAACTTATAAAACAATCATGCACATGTACAGAATTCTCAAACAACACCCCTCCATCAACACACCACACCATGGTGTGTGTTTGTTACACATAATGAGATAATATCCTCAGATTATTACCAGGTCCATAGCATATATTTTATACACTTTTCCCATACTCCCCCATTATCAACTCAGTACTTCTTTGGCATAGATACATGAATATTATATTATTACTGTTGACAATAGTCCATAGGTCACTCCAGTTGTATTTTTCCCATGCTTTTCCACATTTCCATCACTCTGCAGTAGTGATGTACATCTGCTCTAGCTCATAAAGGACACTCATATCTGTACCATCAACCACAATTCTCATTCACCTCTGGGTTTACTGTGCTATTCAGTCCCTATATTAATTTCTAGCTTTCTGTTAATTAGTGTTTACATCCCTAGACTACTATTTTCAGCCACATTCCCTTTTATAAACCAGCTGTTACTCACTATAGTGTTACCATCAACTCTGTACAGTTCCACACTTTTACAGAAAAGTTAATTAAAAGTTCTACATATGTTAAACATCAGTAGTCCATCTCAGTCCTTCTCTTATTTTCTTTAAGAATCCACCACCTACCACCAGGTCTTAATGATATTTTCCTACATTTTCTTCTAGAAGCTTTATAGTTTTTGCTTTTATATTTAGGTTTTTGATCCATTTTGAGTTAATTTTTATATAAGGTGTAAGATAGGGGTTCTATTTCCTTCTTTTGGCTATGGATATCCAATTCTCTCAGCACCATTTGTTGAGTAGACTGTTCTGCCTGAGCTGGGTGGGTTTGACAGACTTGTCAAGAATCACTTGACCATAGATATGAGGGTGTGTTTCTGAACCATCAGTTTGATTCCATTGGTCTATGTTTTCTGTCTTTATGCCAGTACCATGCTGCTTTTAAAACTGTAGCTAAGTAATACGATTTAAAGTCCAGAAATGAGAGTCCTCCAACTTTGCTTTTCCTTTTCAAGATATTTCTGGCTATTCAGGATCCCTTATCCTTCCAAATAAGTTTGATAATCATGTTTTCCATTTATTTAAAAAATGCTGGTGGAATTTTTATCAGGATTGCATTGAATCTATATATCAAAATATGATTAGAATTGACATCTTAATGATATTTAGTCTTCCAATCTGTGAGCATGGAATGTTCTCCCAATTATTTAGGTCTTTTTAAAATTTCTTTTGACAGTAAGTTGTAGTTTTCCATATACAAGTGCTTTATATCTTTGGTTAAGTTTATTCTTGAGTATTTGGGTTTTATCTGTCATATTCTATTTTCACCACTCTTTTGACACATTTAGTTACTTTGATTGATATAATCTTCATTTCTAAACTCTCTCCCTGGCCTCTTTTTCCTGTCTTTTCTGTTCAGGCTGTAGCACAGCCTTTAGTATTTCCTGCAAAGCAAGTCTCTTGGTTATAAACTCTCTCACTTTCTGTTTATCTGTGAATATTCTAAACTCACCCTCATTTTTAAAAGATAATTTTGCCAGATATTAGAATCTTGGCTAGAAGTTTTTCTATTGCAGTATCTTAAATATATCAATAAGAGTGTCTTCTTGCCTCCATGGTTTCTGAAGAGAAATCAGCACTTAATCTTATTGGGCATCTCTTTCATGTTATTCATTGCTTTACTCTTGCTGCTCTCAGAATTCTCTTTGTCTTTGGCATTTGACATTCTGATTAGTATGTATCTCAGGGTTGGTCTCTTCAGATTTGTTTGAATGGGAATACATTGTACTCCTTGGACAAGGATGTCTATGTCCTTCAATAAGGTTGGGAAATTTTCTACCATTATTTCTTCAAATATTACTTCTTGCCCTTTTCCCTTCTCTTCTCCTTCTGAACTACCCCTGACACATATGTTTGCATATCTCTTGCTCTTGTTTAGTTCCCTGAGAACTTGTTCAATTTTTTCTATTCTTTTCTTCATCTTATCTTTTGCTTGTTCACTTTCAGAGGCCATTCTTTTCTTCTGCATCCTCAAATCTGCTATTATATGAACCCAGTTTTAATTTCATTTATTGTGCCTTTTATTCCCATAAAATCTGCTGATTTTCTATGTATGCTTTCAGATTCTTCTTTGTGCTCAATATCTTCTTTTTTTATTATTTTTTAAAGATTTATTTTTTATTTATTTCTCTCCCCTTCCCCACCCCCTTCCCCCCCACCCCCAGTTGTCTGCTCTCTGTTTCCATTCTCTGGTATTTCTAATCAAGAGACCAACACTATTGATTATTTAGTGATTAATCTCATCCTTTTAAAAAGTTTTAAAAATTTTTACCATCTATACCCTGGAAATCATTTTTTGATAAGCAACCACTTCCTACTTCAAATCAAATATAAAGATATATAATAACAATGAACAAAAAAGCAAGGGAAATAGAGATGACATAATCTTGTTTGATTCCAATATTTTATATTCTCACTGTCTATTAAGAAGCTTCACCATAAATTATGGGTCCAAATTCATCAATGGAAACCTGCTTGTCTTTTCCTGGGAGGTTATTGTGATTATCTATTACTGGTTGATTGGGGAGGCATCTGTGGAGATGAGCCACCCCAGAGGCTAGGCAACTGCCTTCTTAGTTTGGCCAATTGCACCAAGTAGAAGTAAAGAAGCAAAAATTATAAGCTAAGCTAAGTGAAATCTGTATGGAAATTTATTGTATATTAGACATATTATTACAAGTCAAAGGAAGACCCTGTATGTGATTTTTTGGGTGTTTAATCATTGTATATTTGGATATAGTTGATTCCACAATCATTTGCTTCCCATTGATTTTACTTTTACTCTCAAATATGGCATTTGTTAGCCAAGTGACTTCTATCTGGGTTATACTGTTTTACTCTATTGGAGAAGGTTGGCAATGTATCTTAACATATTAAAATTTCTAAGAAATCCTTTAGGAAAGATATTTCATCTTGTTTAACTTCTTGTGTCTCGGATTTATTTGGTCACAGAACCCATTTATGGAATAAATGTCTGAAATATTCTTTAGAACATACTTAGGGAAATGATAGAAATGTAAACTTTCTAATGCTCATTTGAACCTTTACTGTAACACCACCTGAAGAAGTAAAGCTAGCCCTGAGCTCTTGCCATGGTAGTTTCAATTCCACGTTGCTGATAAGACTGCTGTATTTTAGCCAACTACCTTTTTTTTTTTTGTCTTTATTTTTCTAATATTACATTCAATGTCAAATTTTGTGTTATATGTATTTACCACCATAAAGAATTCTCCCCATTTGCCTATATTCGTAATATAATTATTACTTCATTATCTGTGCAAATGGAGTGGAACATAGTGGTAAAATGGATAGTGATATCATAGGATAGACAGTCGGTGCCTGTTCCCAGCTGTGTTAGTCAGGGTTCTCCACAGAAACAGAATATATAGTTCTATTAAGAGCTTTGTTATAGGAAACGGCTCATGTCATGGATATTGGTAAATCCAGATTCCATAGGGCAGGCCACAAGTTGAAAATTCCAATGAGGGTGAGGTCGAATTCCCCAGGAGAAGCTGGCTTTTCTTACTTGGCTGATATAGTGGCAGGGAGTCTTCCTTCTGACTTTTGAAATCCTCAGTTCTGGCTTCAAGATCTTCAACTGATTGTAACAAGATATGCCCCTCGTTGCTAAGAGCAGTCACATCTATCAATTGTAGATGCAATTAGCCAAAGGTACAATTAATTAACTGACTAGAAATATAAATCCATCTATGAAATATCCTTACAGTAAAAACCAGGCTAGTGCTTGCTTGACCAAACAACTGAGCACCATAACCCAGACAAGATGACACAAGAAATTAACTATCACACTATCCTTTAGGCTAGATACATTTTTCTGTAGTTAAGTCAATCAGGAATTTGAATAGAAGGAAATCACATATTATAATAAAATAATTTTTAAAAATATCTGGGAAGTGAATGTGGCTCAAGTGATTGGGCTCCCGCCTACCACATGGGAAGTCCCTAGTTTGGTTCCCAGTGCCTCCTAAAGAAGACAATGAGCTGGTGTGACGGGCAGGCCTGGTGAGCTGACACAACAAGATGATGCAACAGGAGACACAAGAAGAAAACCATAATTAGAGACCCAATGAAGCAGGGAACAGCAGTGGCTCAAGCGATTAGGCACCTCCCTCCCTCATCAGAGGTCCCAGGTTTGGTTCCTGGTGCCTCCTAAAGAAACAAGGAAGATGAACAGACACAGCAAGTGCAAACTCCAAGGGAGTGGGGAGAAATAAATAAATAAAATAAATCTTTTAAAAAAATCTAATTTCTGAACCACGGACTTCCTATTTATATTGCTTTGTAGATGACAAACTATGTACTCTGAGCCAATATAATAGTTCTTGTAAAAAAAGGAAGAGGTTGTTAAACACACACATACACATACAGACACACTGCATGATTTGTCATCCAGAGGAAGGAAGGTTAATTTATTAATGAAAAAATTAAAGTTGCATATCAGGAAGTCTGATGTTTTTCTCCACTCCGCTACTAACTAATTGTAAGATATGAATCACGTCTTCTCTATTCCCCTGTTAACTAATCTTTCAAATAGAAGTATTGATACTCCTTCCCTTATACTCCCCCCTAAACACACACACACACCTCACAAGTCATTAGAATTAAATTACAAAACATGTGAATTGTTTTTTAAAATGTACTTCAAAAATTATAATTGTACTTTGGATCATTTTCCAATAATCCAAAGGTAAATGCTCTCTTCTTTGTTCACTGTACTTGGCAACCTGTGGTTAAGCAAAAACAAATACACTGGTTGTTTGAAATATCTGGTACTAACCTTGACAATCTTTGTGTAATTGGCTTATGAAAAGTAAAAAACAATGGCAATATGACATAAAAAATATGAATTGAAAGAACATGAATTCACATTTTGGGTCTCGTAATAACTCCTCTCTTAAAGATTTCCAATGTATCAAGCTTTTTTGAGTCCCAAGTTTCCCATTTGTAAAACTGAGAGAAATGGAATAAATTATCTCTAAAGCTTCTTATATCATTAACTGATCTTGAGTTAGTTAATAACTACAAAAATATTAAAAATATGGACCACAAGATGGCGTTTGTAGCTAGAGTCCTTTTGCCTTAACTCTAAATGTGCTGCAGTCATTTAAGTATTTGTGTAATTACAAGTTCAGATTTATAACTTATATTCTGAAGATATGTGCAAAAGTAATTTTTAGAAAAATAATATGAAAATCTTGGTATTTTAAAGTAATTTGCATTTCTAAAATTATAAATTGGCATATAATTTTCAGAAGCACAGTTAGACTTTTCCAAAAGTGAAATTTAATGAATAACTTTGAGAAGTTGTTTTCCCATGGTAACATCATCTCTTTCTTTCTGTATTGATTACATTTCAGAATTTCAAAATATGTAGCTCCGAAAAGTTTTCATCAGTGTGTTTAAGCTTAGGTGTTTAGGTAATAAAAAACAAATAGTAAACATTGTTTATATGTTAGAACATTAGTAAAATATTCTCTGTTTCTTCTTGATGAATAAATTCTGGCTATACCACTTACTAGATTTGTAATATCACAAATATATTTAAAGTCTTTAAACCTCAGCTTTCTCATCTATAAAATGGGCTTCGTAAAAGTCATTGTGAGGTTTAAAGAAGAAAATATGCAAAGCAACCAATCTAATGCCTTTCCAAATATTCAGTACAGGGCAATTATTATTTCTTTACTATCTAATTTTAATGTTCTAATTTCATAATATATAATATATAATGTTCTATATGTGAAAATACATAAATATTTTTCTGTCTCTAGCATGGAAGATGGTAAGGGAATGTTTTAAAAATGAATATGTCTCCTTTGCCATGTTTCCCTCTCCCTGTTAGGACTTATTTTAGAAATGAAAATCTTAATTCACAGTAGTAATCAACCTAGATAGCTACTAAATTCCTATTTAGACATTTTAAACCAGAAGAGTTGAAGCAGAATATGATAATGATAGAGGTTTGTTCACTTGAGGACTAATGCCATCTTTGGTACAATTTGGATCACTTATTTGCCCAGAATTCTAAATAGAGCAGACTGCCAGGAATTTTATTTTGAATTTTATTTTGAGGACGTTCAGAAATTTCTTTAAATGATGGTTCTGCAGAGTTATCAAAAAGAATGATATTTCTGGAAAGAAGTAATTGCTTTGGGCTGCCCTGCAGGGTTAACAGAGAGTAGATGTATGAAGATTTGCCGAGAAGACTCCAGAGAGCTATAGTAGAAATGAGGTTTGCAAGGGAAACAGAGGGCTCTCCCCAAATGGAAAGTACAATTCTGCTCCCTTGCCATCAACCCTTTCAATCCATTAAATAGTTTTCCTTTGTATAAGACTATGGATAGTGTTTTAAAAATTATTTATAATTTTTTATTTGATATTTTTGTATTTCTCTCCTTTTATCCTTAAAACTTGATGTAGGAGAGTGTGAATATTTTTAAAGCTATTTTAATTTCTTTTCATTTTCTTTTCTGGTATTGAAAACAGATGAAATAGTAATAACGGCTAATACTTATTGCATGCCTGCTTACTAAATTGTTGACACATGCTTAACTTTTTGATATTTCTGTATATGGGTAGTTATTAGTTCCATTTTCCTATGGCAACCCCGGTATAGAGAGGTTAAATAATCTCACTTGTCACATAACTGTTATTGGGAAGGAACTGAAATTTGAACCTCTCTTCTCTTTCTTAAAAAAAAATTTATTTTTAGAAACAGTTTTATTGAGGTAATATTGTCATAGAAAAATTGCATATATTTAAAATACCATTTGATAAGTTTTGATACATGTAAACACTTATAAAACCATAATGACAGTTAAGATAACATATCCACTACTCCCAAAAGTTTTCTTGAACCCATCCCCAGGCAACCACTGCTCTGCTTTCTGTCACTTGATGTTAGTTCTCATTTTCTAAAGTTTCATATAAGCGGACTCATGCAACATGTACTCTTTTTTATCTGTCCAGCTTCTTTCACTAAGATTCATTCAGGTAGTTGAAAATATATCAATAGTTCATTTTCTATATGCCTAACTGGTATTCCAACTTGTGGATATACCACAGTTTGTTTATCCAGTCACTTCTTGATGGCTATTTGGGTTATTCACAGTTTTTTAGCTTTTACATCAAGGCTGCTATGAACATCTGTGTACGATCTTTGAATGTAGTAGAATGATTAGATCATATCGTGGGGCTTTAACTTTTCAAGATATTGCCAAACTGTTATCCAAAGTAGTTACACCAGTTTACACTCCTAGGAACAGTGTATGCGAATTCCAGTTCTTCCTCTTCTTCACCATGCTTTATATTTGTTGGTCTTTTTTATTGGAGCCATTCCAGTAGTTACGTAATGTTATTCTTTGTAGTTTGAATGTGCATTTCCTTAATAACTAATGATGTTAAGCATCTTTCCTTATAACTTTTTTGGTGAAGAGTATCTTCAGATCTTTTATACTTTTTAAAAATCTGTTTTCCTCATACTATTGAATTTTGTTTTTGTTTTTAAAGAATTATTTATTTTTCACCCTTCCCTTCATCCTGCCCTGCTGTTTTTGCTGTCTGTGTTGTCTTCTCTTCTCATTTTCTCTCCTCTGGGTTTCCCCGGGATTCGATCCTGGAGACCTCTGATGGAGAGAGAGTTTCCCTGTCAATTGTGCCACCTCAGTTCCTGGTTTCTGCTGCACTTCACCTTGACTCTCCTCTTGTCTCTCTTTTGATGCCTCATCATCTTGCTGTGTGACCCACTTGCTCAGGGCACTGGTTCACCACACAGGCACTCACTGGCATGCTGCATGGGCACTATTTCTTGTCTTCTTTTTCATCAGGAGGCCCCAGGGATCGAACCCAGGTCCTCCCGTTTGTAGGTGGAAGCACTATCACTTGAGCCACATCTGCTTCCCCTCATACTATTGGGTTTTGAAAATTCTTTTTAAATTCTGGACACAATGGCTTTATCAGGTTTATAAATATCAGGTTTATAAATATTTTCTCCTAATCTATGATTTATGTTATTCTTTTAAAAGTATCTTTCAAGGAACAATTCTTTTTTTTAATTTTCATAATGTAATGTGTTATTTTTTTTTTCTTTTCTAGATCATACTTTTGGTGTCTTTTCGAGTAAAACATATTTGCTTAACCTAAGATCCTGGAGAGTTTTTCCTGTATTTCCTATATGTTATTTTAGATTTTACATTTAAATCTATGATCTATTTTTCAGTTCATTTTATATATTATGTGAGGCATGGATTGAAGTTCATTTTTTGTATAGGGATATCGCAATTTACCCCTGTACAAAAGGAAAAGATTATTCTTTCTCCATTGAATTGTCTTTGCAAATATCAGTTGCCCATTATCTGTGAGTCTGTTTCTGGCTCTCCTGTTTAATGCTATCTTGATACTGTCGCTTTTTAATAAGAATTGAAATCAAGCAATGTTAACCTTCCTGTTTTGTTCTTTTTCAGTTATTTTAGCTACTCTGGGCCCTTTGAATTTTCATATGCATTTTAGGAATAGCTTGTCAATTTATATAAAAAATAGCTTGCTGGAATTTTGAAGATAATTATGGTGAATCTATAGATCAATTTGGGGAGAATTGGTATTTTATAAATAATGAGTCTTCCAACCAGAGAAAAGATCTATCTCTGTTTTAGGTCTTCTTTAATCTCTCTCAGCAGTGTTTTATAGTTTTAGAGTACAATGTCACACATTTTTGACAGATTTGTCCCTAAATATTAATATTTTTGGTGCTATTATAAATACTATGCTTTCAATTTCAATTTCCAACTGTTGTTAGTATATAAAAACAATAGATTTTTATATATTGATCTTATATTCTGCAAGCTTACTGAACACCCTTATTATAGTTCTAAAAGCTTTTTTTTTTTTCAATATATAGTAAATAAACTTTATCTGTTCTTCCAAGATGATGATACTAACAGCCACAGGTCTGTGTACAATACAGTTTTGTATTGGCTACTTCCAATTTACAGTAGTATTTTTTCTCTGAAAAATGTAAATCTAAAAGCTAAGTAAACAGTAAGGTACTGCCATTTTGAAGATGTCATATCTTAAAAGAATTAGTCTTCAGCCAATACTCAACAAATCAATCTGGCTAAATTATAGTCAATTATATGCTCTAATTTATCAGAAAAAATCCACTAAGTTTCATGTAAAAATGTATTGCATGATTCTTTTAAAAAAAATCACCCTCAAAATAAATAGAAAAGGCAAGTAGTCATTTTAAAAGAGAGACAAAGAATGGAAGGGAGAAACATTAGGTTAGTCCATAAATCAAGTTAAGTTATTCAAAATAACTTTTAAACAATATAAAACTTTTCCCAACAGAAAATTAAAGAAAAAAGAAAACAAACAAAAAAGCTGTCATCATTTTTCCACCGATATAACCTAATTTAAAGGCAGTCTGCAGTATATGTGGGGGTGAATGTCAGATTTTCCTTGATCTTTTAGCTACATGAGGGCCCTGAACAACAGTTTCATTCTCAAAGAATAACAAATATGGACAGTTTTCCACACAGAAGGCTCACCCAATATCACCTTCCCATTTCTTCAAGATGAAGCTCAGAGCCATGACCACATGCCACCTCAGCACAGACTGATGGTTTACTCAGAAGATACCACTGCAAGGTGATGAAAGCATCAATCAAGCGTCTTCTCTTTCTAAACTGAGTTTGATCATCAGGGGACTTCAGTATAATTGCCACTTTTGCAAGGTGTCCATATGGTTGTTGCATAGACTTCTCATATTTCTTCAAACAGTCTTTTGAACTATGAATCTGTTTTGTGAACTCCTGCTCTTTCAACTTTGAATCACTGATAAGAGTGGTCTCTGTGCTAGTCGTGTCTGTAGTCCCATAATTGTTACTTTATCATTGCTTGGGTTTTCCTCCTGTTGTAGCCTTTGCTGATATTACTTCTGCAGCTCCTCAGGTTGAGTCTGCAGGTCCATTACTTTTGCAGTCATTTCTTCTTCACGAGCATCAAGGATATCTTCATATCTTTTGGCTGTTCTTTCTAAAAGCTTTTGTATAGATTCCTTCGGATATTTTACACAACCATGTTTTCTGTGCATAAAGACAGTTTGACTTCTTCATTCTGAACTGGATGCTTTTAATTTCTTTTAATTGCGTTATTGCTCTGGGTAGAACCTCCAGGACAATGTTGAATGAAAGTGTTGAGAGTGGACATCCTCGTTTTGTTCCTGATCAGTCAATCTTTAATCATTAAGTATGATGTTAGCTGTAGGTTTTTTGTAGATGTTCTTCTTTAGATTATGAAAGTTCTCCTTTAATTTGCTAAGAGTTTTTTGTTGTTGTTGTTGCTATCAGGAATGGATATTGGAATACGACAAATGCTTTTTCTTTTGAGATGAACATATAGTTATTCTTTTTTAGTTTTAAAATAGTGAATTACATTTATTAATATTTTAATATTAATCCAATCTTGCATTCCTGGCATAAGCTCCATTTGGTGATGATGTGTAATTCTTTGTATAGATCGTTGGATTCAGTTTGCAAAAAAAATTTTTTTAGAAGTTTTGCTTCTTTGTTTGTGAGAAATATTGGTTTTTATTTGTCTTTCCTTGTAATGCTTGTGTTTTTTTGGTATCAGTGTAATGCTGGCCTCATTGAGTTAGTAAGATGAATTGTCTGAAACAGTTTGTGTAGAATTGGTATGATTTCTTCCTTAAATGTTTGCTAGAATTCACCAGTGAAACTGTAGAGGCCTGAAGATTTCTTGTGAGAAGATAGACTTAACAGCAAATTGAAATTCATTAATAGATATGGAGCTATTCAAGTTATGTATTTCTTGTGGAGTAAATTTTGGTAATTTGCCCATGTCACCCAAGTTGTCAAGTTTATAAGCATATTATAGGCATAAAGTTTATAATATTTTCTTCTAATTCCAGTAGTATCTGAAATAATGTAGACTCACAAGTGATGTCCTGATATCAGTAACTTGTGTCATCTCTCCTTTTATGATTAATCTGGCTAGAATTATCAATATTATTGATCTCTATATCAATATTATTGATCATTCTGTATCCCTAATATATCAATAACAATTCAACTTTGGTTTAATTTATTTTTCTCTATTGTTTTCCTCTTTTCGGTTTCATTGATTTCCTACCCTGATCTTTTTCTTTTTCTTTTCTTGCTTACTGTGGATTTAATTCATTTCATTTTTAGTTTGTAAGGTGGAACCTGAGGTCATTTTTTGAGTACTTTCTTCTTTTCTAATATAGGTCTTTAGTGCTATAAATTTTTCTCTTTATTGTTTGGTAGCATTCACAAATTTTTTATAGTGTTTGTGAAAGGTCTGTCATTTAGTACTGGCTAGCAATATAGACATTACAGCTCTAAAAGAATTAGGGAGAAAGTTGAAATGAAAGTAGTTTTGCAAGATAGACCATTATAAATTAGGTAATATTTAGGACTGGTTAAGTCCAGCTTTGAAGTGTATTTTATAGAAAAATACATGTGTATAGCAATCTATCCATATTTTGTAAAAGCATGTTTTCTTTCCTAAATAGTTTCAGCTTAGCTAAATATATATTTAATATATTTTAGAATAATCTTAGATTTGTGCAGACTATTAAAATTATGCTATGGATAATCATCACATGAATAACCCAGGCTAGTCTATTGTGAGGATCAGCTTTAGGTAAAATCACAAAATGGCCCGTGCTTTTGTTTGTGGGTCCCCACCAGTTTCAATCCCTTCTGATCCTTTTTATCATTTCCAGTGCACATTAATACCCAAGGCAAGGTTTACCTTTGAGTTCCAACAGACCATCATAATATAATAATTACTAATTTTTTAACACTTTGTGTCAGGCATTCTGCATAAATATAATTTTCACAGTTTCCCTGTTGGTAAGTGTTACCATTTGCCCAATTTGTAGGCATTCTGCAAAAATATAATTTTCACAGTTTCCCTGTTGGTAAGTGCTACCATTTGCCCAATTTGTAACTGATGAATCTATTATAAATGTTAATTGATCAAGTTGTCCAAATCCACACAGCTCACACCTGATGGAGAGCAGTTCAAATCTGGTTGAAGCCAAACTTTTATTGCCACTCATCTCTAAATGCTTAATGCCAGCCTCGTCAAATCAAAACATGTCCATCTTTTTCTCTGTAGCTTAAACCTCTGTCTTCTCTCCTGACAGTGGGGTAATAGTAAGTAATTCCAGCAAACTAATCCATGCTAGTCTTTTTTAAAAAAAATGCAATTTTATTGATACATATTATTAAAGCATACATTCATTCAAAGTGTACCACCAACGGTATTCATAAAACATCACCTCTTAATCTCTCTGTGCTTCCTGTGCTGAACATAGCTGCTATTCTGTTTCTATCTGGTTTACTTGTATTTAGATGTTATAAAAAAAAAGCCTTACTATGCAATATCACCCATATTTGTATTTTACATGAGGCTTCACTATATTACACAGTCTCATGTTCCAGTTTTTGGCTTTCCTCCTAGTAATATACATGACTGAGACCCACCCTTTCAACCACTGTAATACCCATATAATGGCTCTGCTAGTTACACACACCATGATGTGCTTTCACTATTTCTGTTCATTTCCAAAGATTTATAAACAACCCTTTTACCAATTCTACACAGATCAATTCTCAACTTTCCATTCTCTACCCTCATTCTATTTTCTGGTGACCTAAATCCTAATTATTAACTCCATGAGTTTACACAGTATATGTGTATATGGCTTGCTTCACGACTTCATTTCTTCTTGTAGCTGCATAATATTCCATCATGTATATACACCACAATTTGTCCATGCATTCATTGATTGATGGCTGCCTGGGTTGATTCCTACTTTTGACAATTGTGAATAATACTGTCATCAGCATTGGTGTGCAGATGTCACTGCTCTCAGTTCTTCTGGGTATATACCTAGTAATGATATTGCTGGGACCCATGGCAAGTCTATATTCAACTTCCTTAGGGACTGCCAACCAGTCCTCCACAGTGACTGCACCATTCTATATTTCCACTAAGACTGAATAAGCGTTTCTATCTCTCCACATCCTCTCCAACACTCTTTAGTTTTCTGACTTTTTAATAGTGGCTAGTCTAAACCCTTATCATGTATGTGACTGTGAAATATTTTCTCCCATTGAGTCGGCTGCCTTTTCACCCTTTTGACAAAGTCATTTGAGGTGCAAAAGTATTTAATTTTGCAGTCATCCCATTTATCTCTTTTTTTATTTTGTTGCTCTTCTTTGGGCATAAGGTTTAAGAAACTACTGCCTACCACAAGATCTTGAAGATGTTTTCCTACATTTTCTTCTAGGAGTTTTATGGAAGTCGGATTTATATTTAGGTACTTGATCCATTTTGAGTTAATTTTTGCATAAGGTAGGAAATAAGCGTCCCCTTCCTTCCTTTTGAATATGGCTCTCCTGTTTTCCCAGCACCATTTGTTGAATAGACTGTTCTGGCCCAGCTTGTAGGACTTGACAGCCTTGACTGTAGATGTAAGGATCTATTTCTGAGTTCTTGATTCTGTTCCTTTGGTCAGTCTGTCTCTTTATGCTAGTACCGGGCTGTTTTTACCATTGTAACTAAGTAATATGCTTTACAGTCAGGAAGTGAGAGTCCTCCAACTTCATTCTTCTTTTTAAAGACATTTTTGGCTTTTGGGGCTCCTTACCCTTCCAAATAAATTTGATAATTGGCTTTTCCATTTCACATGCTAATCTCTTAAGAACTAATATGTTTTTCTCTTATTTAGCAATAACGCCCCTCATTAAGACTTAAAATAAATAGAGAAAATGACTGCATTCTGGCATGCTGATGGGAGAAGGTAGGGCAGGCTGATATAGGATCAGATGTCCGTATTTATTAGTCCTTATTTATTTCATCATGGTGTTTCCATTTTTCAGTGCCTTGCTATATGGGAATCCTTCCTGACATCACAGACTGACCTCCACTTAGAAGAAGCCTCTGAAGATAAATCTTAATCCTACTGAGGACTTCCGGTGATCTTTGGGAGAGAGCATCCATCAACCAAAGTTATTCTTTCTGGATGGGCTGTGCCCTCTATTACATGGATGAAAAATGTTTCACACTATCTGGAAACCAACAACTTTATAACTCAGGTATTCCAGGTTATTGACATGAATTTGGATATATATATATATATATATATATATATATATATATATATAGCTTAGTTTTGATTATATTCTTAATTTTCTGTGCCAATAATTGCATATAGAATTTTTTTCTTAAATATATGTTTGTGGGACATGACATTTTAAATATGTTGTAAAGATTCAGTTTTAATAAAAAATTTAATATGAAGTAACAGGCTATAGTGTGTTCTTTTTCTACCAGTATCTCAAGCCACTGAAGCAGATTCTAATACAAATTGCACATGTGTTAACAATTATACCATGTGCCCACTTTTATGTCATCAAAATTTACTCAAATATTATTCACTTTGATAAAAATTTGATGAAAACATGTAACAGCATTATAGCGTTAATGATATCTGAAAGCTTGGTTTGTTAAAAGTTATTGTTTTCTATAATAAAAAAGTTAAGATGGAAGATTTAAATTATTAATTGAATTATTAGTTAGTAATCCTTTTCCCACAGAAAATTTATTCATATTTTGACATTTCTATACATGGTCTTTACAACATAGATCTAGCTTTTATTTTTATAGGCTACACAATGTTTATCGTATTTATTCTTCCATCCATTAAGTATACATTTTCCAAAGTACAATTTTAGGTGCTTATGGTCTATAGTGACATAAAAGCCCACACTCCCTTCATTATTGGAGCTTACATTCTAGTAATATTAATTATACAGAAATGATTTCAGATTATATCTATAGCTAAATTTTAAAAATCTAAATGTGCTGGTTAATTTTTGCTTTGACTGTGTTGGAGTACTTGATCATGCATGATATATCGCGTATATGATTTTGAGTATAGTTTGGCATGTTACTACTTAGGATGACACAACAAAAAGAAACACAGCTTTCCGGTTCCGCTGATAATGACAGAAGCAGTCACAGAAGAACACGCAGCGAATGGACACAGAGAGCAGACAACTGGGGGGAGGGGAAAGGGAGAGAAATAAATAAAAACTAAATCCTTAAAAAAAAAAAACTAGACTTTTAAACTGTTAAAAATAAAATAAATTATATACACATATACAAACATAAATATAAAGCCAAACATTTTTCAAAAATATTGACAAGTATAATTTTTAAAGCATTTGTAATAGAGTCTGACTCCATTTTTTCATGCTTGCTGAAAGCCTTTAAGCCACACCCTCCCTCTCTTTTCTGCCCCTCATCTGGGCAAGCTGATAAAAAAACCCGGGAGTTCCTTCTATTTTGGCACCAGCAGAAAGTTCAAACCGTAAATCATGCAAGCCTCTTCCCACACGCAGGAGCCCTCACCCTAATGTGAGGGAGTGAGGCCCTAATTCCTAAAGATCTTAAAAAGCCCAAACCAGTCTCCGTTTCCTAGTCTCAAGTCAGACCTAGCTGGGAGGCTTGCCCCACTCTCCCCAGAAGGCCTCATTATATAAATAATAAAGCTTTTCATTACCCTCTCGATATGTGTGTGGCAAATGTTGACATCCAAATGTTGACAAAGCAAATTGTGGGTGGGGGTGCTCCTCTGGTTTATGAGGGGTGGCTATGAAGCTGTTATTTATAGACCTGAGTTCTAGGCTCTGAGTGACATTTTGCAAGCTGTTTAACCATTCTGAACTTCAGTTTCCCCACCTGGAGATAATGGAGATAATAAATGGAGATAATAATCTCTAACTCATTTGTCAGATAATATGATAAATTTAGAGCAGAGAAGTGCACTCAAATCATTAAATGCTTAAAGATCATATCAAACATGCTTTTTGTTTGATTGGTTTTTTTTTTTAGGAGGTACCAGAGACAGGGGGCAGGAACCTGGGACTTTGTACCTGGGGAGTAGGTGCTCAACTATTTAGCTACACCCAATTCCCAAACATGTTTTCTTTTTAAGTGCAATTTCATTTTTCCTTTCTAGCTTTGCATGCCTTCCCTCATGGCTCTTCTCCTCATGTCTAGTCACATGACTGCATTTCCACAAAATGCCACCAACATCCACGTAGGTAATTCATGTTAACTAGCATGTATTTCTTCCTTACATTTCTCCAGAACCATAGTATCCTATACAGACCTATACACTCATCTTTATTAAAATAAGGTCATGTTTTACATGTCATTTTTCTCTCATTTTCTTCACTCAATAATATCTTGTGGAAATCTTTCAAAATCAAGAACAACTGATACATTTGTTAAAATAGCTGTACAGTGTTCATGGTGTGAATTAGTGATTTTTTCAGCCATTTTTTAAATTGATAGTTATTCATTTTACTTCCAATTTTTGTTACAGCTTCTGGTCAGAGCACTATTAACATGCAATAAATACATTTGTAGCTATAGGGCTAAAAATATTTGCTTTTTCTATGAGATAGACTCTCAGGATTTGGCCAGGAGTGGAGGGAATGTGGAAAGTTGGTAATAGATTTAAAAAAATTTTTTTAAAGATTGGCTATTGTAGATACTAAACCTTTTCTGCAATGCAAATATTTTTTGTAATATCTCGTTTGTGTATTAACTTTGTTATTGGTATCTTTACCATTACAAAGTTTTAAATTTTTATGAAGTCAAAATGTCTATCTTTTATTTATAGACATTATACAGAACCTAGAATATCTTCTGTGGTTTTGCTTGTTTTACAATTAAAAATTTTAATAATCTGTAGTTAATTTTGTTTGTGGTATAATATGAAGTCCAACTTAATTTTTTTACAATGGATAAGAAACTGCAAATGTCCCACTTGTTACATAATCTTTTTCCTACTGACATGTTTAGATAATTTTGCTGTATATAATATCCTCATAAATATGGAATACTATTTCTAAATCTGAAATCTGTTCCATTAATTTGTCTAATTCTTTGGACCCTACAAATCAGTTTGATTATGGTATCTTTACTGCATGTTCTGATAACTTTACCATTCCATTTTCTTTTTTCAAAATTTCTTAGTTATTCTTGGGCACTTATTTTTCCATAAGGATTTTAGATATTTATCCAATACTCCCACAAAAATATTGTTATATTGGTGTTTTTTTTTAAAGATTTATTTTTATTTATTTCTCTCCCCTTCCCACCCCTCCCCCCCGCCCCCACCCCAGTTGCCTGTTCTCTGTGTCCATTTGCTGCATGTTCTTTTTTTTTTGTCCACTTCTGTTGTTGTCAGCGGCCCGGGAATCTGTGTTTCTCTTTTGTTGTTGCGTCGTCTTGCTGCGTCAACTCTCCGTGTGTGTGGTGCCATTCCTGGGCAGGCTGCACTTTTTTTCATACTGGGCAGCTCTCCTTACAGGGCACGCTCCTTGCCCATGGAGCTCCCCTACGCAGGGACACCCCTGCATGGCAGGGCACTCCTTGTGCACATCAGCACTGCGCGTGGGCCAGCTCCACATGGGTCAAGGAGGCCCGGGGTTTGAACCAGGGACCTCCCATGTGATAGATATATGCCCTATCCACTGGGCCAAGTCTGCTTCCCTGTTACGTTTCTAATTGAAATGCAACACATTTTAATAAAACAGTCATTGATGCGTTTATATTATCTTTCCATCAAGGAAATGTTACATCTTTCATATATTTAGTTTGTATTTTTAAGTTTTACCAAGGTTTCTAATGTTTTTCATAGTGGTCTTATTTCTTAAAAAATTCATCCTTGAATATTTTATATTATGTTATTTGATTATTAGGAACAAAATGGTTTTTTCTCATTTTTAGGTGCTGATTACAAGTACAGAGAAAACTTATGGATTTTTATATCTTATATCTAGCAACCAGGTTTTCACCACTAAGTATGATGTTAACTGTGGCTGTCAAAGATGGCCTTTATCAGGTTGAGTGTTTTTATAAAAGGATATAAGATTTTGTCAAAAGGTTTTTTTTTTTGGCATCTAGTGAGATGATCATTTGGTTTTTGTTTTTTATTATACTTATTTGGTATGTTAAATTAATTGGTTTTCAAATATGAAACCAACCTTGCATTCTTAGGATAAATCCCCTCAGGTCATGGTGTATACTTTTCTTTATATGTTATTGGTTTCAGTTTGCTAGTATTTTCCTGAGAATTTATGCATTCATATTTATAAACGATATCAGCCTGGGAAGCAGATGTGACTCAAGTGATATGGCCTCCGCCTACCATATGGGAAGACCTGGGTTTGATCCCTGGGGCCTCCTGGTGAAAAAGAAGAGAAAGCATGCCTGCACAGATACCAGTGCCCATGTGGCAAGCTGAGTGCCTGCACGGTGAGTCAAGTACCTGCATGGTGAGCCAAGTACCCACATGACTGCCCATGTGGTGAGCCAGTACCTGCATGGTGAACCTGTTCCCATGCAGCAAGCCGAGTGCCTGCGCAAGTGCCCGTGTGGTAAGCAGGTGCCTGCATGGCGAGCTGAGTGCCCACGCTGCAAGCTGAGTGCCCATGTGGTGAGCCAGTGCCCACAGAAGTGAGTCATGCAGCAAGATGATGATGTGACAAAAGGGAGACAAAGGGGAGAGTCAAGGTGACCCGCAGCAGAGACCAGGAACTGAGGTGGCACAATTGACAGGGAACCTCTCTCCATGTCAGAGATCCGCAGGATCAAATCCTGGTGAATCCCAGAGGAGAAAGATGAGAAGACACAAAAAAAGAGAAATAGATACAGAAGGTCACACAGCGAATGGACACAAACAGCAAAAACAGCAGGGTGGAGGAGGGGGAGGGGAAGGGGAAAAATATGTTTTAAAATGTTATTGCCCTGTCCTTTTCTATTCTTGTTATACCTCTATCTGGAGTTGGTATCAGGGTAATACTGGCCTCTCTTCAACTTTCTGAAGAGTTTGTGGAGAATTGATAATAACTCTTCCCTAAAGGTTTTTGTAAAATTCACTAATAAAGCCTTTTTGGCCTGGGCTATCCTTTATAGGAAAATTTAAGATTATGAATTCAATCTGTTTTCTTATTATGTATCTATTCATATTTTTGCTTCTTCTTTAATTGGTGTTAATAGTTTGAGTCTGTCTGGAAATTTTTCCATTCCATCTAAGTTAAATAATTTGGTGATAAAGAACTGTTCCATGGGAAGCGGACTTGGCCCAATGGATAGGGCATCTGCCTACTATATGGGAGGTCCGCAGTTCAAACCCCGGGCCTCCATGATCTGTGTGGAGCTGGCCCATGCGCAGTGCTGATGCGCGCAAGGAGTGCCGTGCCACGCAGGGTGTCCCCCATGCAGGGGTGTCCCCTGTGTAGTGGTGTCCCCCGTGTAGGGGAGCCCCACGTGCAAGGAGTGCGCCCCATAAGGAGAGCCGCCCAGCGCGAAAGAAAGTGCAGCCTGCCCGGGAATGGCGCTGCACACACAGAGAGCTGACACAAGATGACACAACAAAAAGAATCAGATTCCAGGTGTCAGTGATAAGGAGAGAAGCGGCCACAGAACACACGGCGAATGGACACAGAAAGCAGACAACTGGGGGAGGGGAGGGGAGAGAAATAAAAACAAAAAGGAATTGTTCATAGTGTTCCCTATATTTCTTTTTATTTATTATTGATTTTAATAATTTGGTCTTCTCTCTTTTTTGCCTGGGCCAGTCTCACTAAAGTTTTTCCCAATGTTTTTGATGTTTCAAAGCCCCAACTTTTGGTTTTGTTGATTTTACCAACTGTTTTTATATTCTCTATTCATTTCCACTATATGCTTTATTATTTCCATTCTTCTGCTTGTTTCAGGCTAAGTTTACAGTGTCTTAAGATAGAAATTTAGGTTATTGATTTGAGATCTTTCATACTCCTTGATTAGATTTTTTTTTTTAAAAAAAGAATGATTGTGCTTTCTAATGTAGGCATAAACAGCTATATATTTCCCTCTGCTTTAACTGCATCCCAGTTTTGTGTTTTAATTTTCAATCATCTAAAAGTATTTTCTAATTTTCTTTGTGATTTCTTCTTTGACTCACTAGTTATTAAGAATGTATTTGGGGAAGCAGATCTGGCTCAAGCAGATCTGGCTCAACTGATAGAGCATCCGCCTACCATATGGGAGGTCCAGGGTTCAAACCCAGGGTCCCCTGACCTGTGTGGTGAACTGGCCCACACGCAGTGCGATGCATGCAAGGAGTGTCATGCCAAGGAGGGGTGTCCCCCATGTAGGGGAGCCCCATGCACAAGGAGTGTGCCCAGCAAGGAGAGCCACCCTGACCAGGAGTGGTGCTGCACACAAGGAGAGCTGATGCAGCAAGATGATGCAACAAAAAGAGACACAGATTCCCAGTGCCACTGCCAAGAATGCAAGCAGACACAGAAGAACACACAGCAAACAGACACAGAGAGCAGATAATGGTGGGGGGCAGGGGGGAGGGAGGAAGGGGAGAGAAATAAATAAAAATAAATCAGAAAAAAAAAAGAATGTGTTTGTTTAATTTCCAAGTTTGGGGATTTTTGAAATTTCTGTTATTGATTTCTAATTTCAATCTCTTTTGGTCAGAGAACATTTATTTTGTATGATCTCATTCTCTTTCAATTTATTGAGGCTTTTTTATGGTCTATCATATGGTCTAACCTGAAAGAATATTCCATTTGCACCTGAATATGTTTTCTGTGTCATTGTGTGGCATATTCTATAGATGTCTGTTAGGCCTAGTTCATTTTAATGGTTCAAATGTTCTGTTTCCTTTTTGATCTTTTGCCTAGTTCAACCCATGATTGAAAATTAGGGAATGAAGCCTGTATTGAATATTGAATTGTATGTTTCTGTCAGTTTTTGCTTTATATATTTGATGTTCTGTTCTTAAGTGCATTTATGTTTAAAATTGTTATTCTATATGATGTTTTTACCCTTTTATCATTATAAAGTGTCCTTCTTTATTTCTAGTAACATCTTCTGTTTTAAATTTTATTTTGTGTGATATTAACATACCACCTAACCTTTCTTGTGATTTCTCTTTGAATATTATATCTGTTCTATCATTTTACTTACCTTCCGTTTTATCTTTGAGTCTAAAGTATGCTTCCTGTTGACAGCATATACTTGGATCTTGTTTTTTTAAATGAGTCTGACAATCTCTGCTTTTATATTGGATTTCTATCCTTAATATTTAATGTTATTGATATAGCTTGATTTTTTATACCTGTCATTTACTTTTTGTTTTCTATATGTCTTGTCTCTTTTGTTCCTTTATTCCTCCTTTACTTCTATATTTTGCACTAAGTGAATATTTTCTGATGTTGCATTTTTGTCTCTGTAATGATTTTTTCATTATATATTCTGAGTTATTTCCTCAGTGGTTGCTCTAGGGCTTACGGGTATACTTCTAAATTTACAATAAACAGCTTTAGATTTATACTAACTTAACTCCAGTGAGATATACAAATTTACTGTTAAATAGCTCTATTTCCCCCTTATATGGTATTATTGTTATACACATTTCATCCATATGTGTTTAAAACACAATAATATATTGTTATAGTTATCTATATAATTGTATGCCTGTAAAAGAAACTAAGAGAAGAAAGGAGAACAAGTTTATATATTTTTTGTTATATTAACCTCATTTATCATTCTCTTTTCTCTTAATTTGTTCCTAATAAAGTCAAATTTTCTTTGCCAAAACAATATTGCTCCCACCCTCCTTCTTTGTACAGTTATTGACAAATATATTACATTTATATTTGTTATATACCCAGCAATACATTATGCTCCCACAAGCCAAGATACACCTGGGGCTACAAGAAGCTGGAAGAAGCAAGGAAGGGAAAACTTTAGTCCAAATACCACACAGTCTTACAATTCTTAGGAAGTTTTAATAGATTTTCTTGAATAAGTATTTCTTCATTTGTTGTACATCCTTAGGACCATTTGTAGAGACTAAATGAGTTTTACTGTGTGTTTCATTTGTTTGGATTGGTTTTAAACTTTCTTTATGGTCCTTTGGACAGACTTTATTTTGTTGCTTTGGTTTTATAATTTTCACCAGTTTGCTGGGGAGCAAATCTGTGGAGCTCCTCATGCTCTTAATACCTAAAGTGGAAATTATGCTATAGTATTTCTAGGTTGGATTTTTGTTTATTACCTTACTCATAGCTATGATAGTTGCTATCAGTAACATGGAAGCACAGTTTTGGATATCTCATCATAAAAAGCTATTTAAAAACAACAATAAAATAATTTTGGCCTTTACTTAATAGAAAAATCCACCCTAAAGTTTACATGTACTTTTCATTGAACACATCACCTTTCTCAATAACTGCTTCCCATGACAGATTTCATGCTGTTCATTTACTTTCCCTCTAACCCTATAGCATTTCAAAAAAGTCAAAGAATGATTTTCCATGGGACATGTCAGTAGCTGTTACAGAAAACTGGTGAACATTTAGATAATTTTGAAAATAGCTAAGTATATTTAAGTCCATCTTGTACAATTGCTTGTACCCAGGCAGTACTGTTATCTTCTTCCTAAAAATTCCCCTCTTTTCTTTCATTCCAGTTATCTGGAGGAAAATTAAAAATATTTTTTACCTTTACTGACTATTCAAAGCAGATATATTAATGATGAATTCCTTTGTTTATTTTAAATTGAAATACCTGGAAGAAAAAGACTTACTTCCTCTCTGTGGAGGACTTTGGTGAGAAAAAAGACTCACATGAACTTTTACGTAAGCACACTCAGGTTTAAGATTCAGTTTGGAGGCATTGTTTAACTCAGGTTCAATGATATACATGCTAGTGTATACTTTTCCCTTCTTATTACTGGCAGGTGATTCAATAGGAAACATTATTTACTCTTTTTCTGGAGAATTAGCAACAGTTGCCTAAGTGTGCACACACACACATACATACACATATATTAAATAGGAAACCATTGCTTGATATGTGTATAATCCCAAGAAGGTACAAATGAAAATATGATTTTTTGCTTTCTCTTGTTTCATCCTAAAACTACCTTGAAGATATTTTTTATTAATATATTGCTCTGAAACCTCTTAGGTTCAAATGTATGCTGTTTACCAACTATTTCATCATCATTTTATCATCTTTTTGTTTTGCACAGGTTTATGAGTTGGTTTTTTTTCCTCCAAAGCTAAAAGTCAAATCTATGCCTTAATCAAGCTGTATTGATTGATTTCTTTGTTTACTGCCCTTTGGCCCAGTTTCCCCACTTGTTTTTTTTGCCAACATTGTTTCAGAATTCTTACCATGTACTTCAGGAAAGAATAAAGCAAAGTACTATTGAAAAAAGGAAATCGATCTGCTTTTGTAACAAAAAAGGAAAAGGCTGTATCTGGGCACAACAGGCCTTCTCTTTGTGCCTTTTTTCCCTACTTCTCTTGAATGGGCTAGCCTCATTTCCTCATACTGCTGCCAGTATGTGAAGCTAATTCTGTGCTCCTCTACTGGGGTAAATTTTGCCCCACAGAGGAGGAGAGTGCTACTGGAATGTACTGAGTAGATGTCAGGAATGCTCCTAAACATCCTAAAACGCACAGGACAACCACAACTTCACCCCTAACAATTATTTGACTCAAAAATTTGTCATCTCTTTGAGATAGAAAGCCGGTATCTAGTGGTGAGCCAATGCTTAATCTAGGTAGAATCTACGATAAGGGGGATGAGGGAGGTTTGCCAGTGGATGGGGGTGATGGAAGTGCAGAGATGTGAATGGGGTCGATGGTGGTGAAGTGTGAATGTGAGCGAGGTTGACGGCTGGGTTGAGCTATCCATCGAGCTGGGGGAAGGGCTGGAGGAAGGAGTGGGTGAACTCTGGGAAGGTAGAAGACTGGTTGAAAAGACAATTGTGGAAGTGTTCTTTTGACAACTATGGCAGGGGTGGGTCACTGATGCAGGGTGGCAGTGGTAGGGGAGGGTGTGGGGAAGGGAGCACCTGGGGCATGCCTCTGTGGCATGAATATATGTTCAAGTGGTCATGGGCCTTTGTCTTGGTGGGTGGAGACTCACACAATAACCGAAAGAATAGTCAATTGCCATCCTTGGAAGTCCTGCTCCATTCTCTAATAGAGCAGCAAGAATCCCCCGAGTACATGGGCAGTACCTAGCAAAGGAGGACAGACCATTGCAATAGGCCCTTTATACTGATGGTTGTACTTATGAACCTTTACCTGTGAAATTTAAACTTAGCCTAGTATTATATATTGCCTAAGAGTTATTTCCTGAAAATCTCACTGTTGTTCAAATGTGGCCTCTCTCTAAACCAAACTCAGTGTATAAACGCACTACCTTCTCCCTGGCGTAGAATATGACTCCCAGGGTTGAGTCTCCCTGGCACCTAGATATTATCACCTAGAGCCTTTGGGAAAAGACCTTGACCAAAACGGGGAAATATTAAACACAAATGAGTTTTTATGGCTAAGAGATTTCAAAAATGAGTTGGAAGGTCATCAAGAGGTTACACTTATGCACATCTCAGGAGGATCTCATTGACTGCCACAGTAAACAAGGCCTCAAGCAGGGGTGCTCCTGAGGGCCGTAGAGATATCTGGACACTATAGGCAGGGCACACAACTCCATGAAATCAGCACCCCTTCAGGGGCCCTTACCTTGGAATATATGTTAACCCCTTCCCCCCCATAACAGAGTGAGGATCACTTATAATATCCCTACACATGATTCTTCTACCCCTTTTATTTGAACCTGTAATTAGCACTATACCCATTAAATTAATGCCCCCAAAACTTAAATATTTGGTCTAATCATATGTTGGTTGAGCCCTGAATCTCTGCAGAGTTGCAGCCAACACCTACTCTCCAGTTCATCAGACTCACCCAGGGCAACTAACTAAAGGATGATGATGGACTACTGTCATCTTAAAAAGCAGAGTTCCTTCCATCTGCCCCATGAGATCTAAGCTCCCTCTCATTCTGAAGCAGAGCAGGCAGCATCATCCCCAAATCCTCAAGACTGAGGAATGAACAAATGTGAGAATGCAACCACGGACCAAAGTAGACTTAGTTATTATTGCAGTTATGGAAGAACTTGTGACATTGATATAAAGATAGTGTCTAGCAGAGGTTCCAAGGTAGGGGAGGGGAGAATAGGTGGAACATGGAGCCTTTTTAGGGCATTGGAATTGTTCTGCATGATAATGCAGTGACGGATATAGGCCATTATACAAATTGTCCAAATCTATAAAATTGTAAGATGCAAAGTGTAAACCATAATATAATCTATAGACCATGGTTAGTAGCAATGTGTCAGTATGTGTTCATCAATTATAACAAATGTGTCACACTCACATAAGACGTTATTAATAGGGTAGGAGGTGGGGTATATGGGACTCCTGTATATTTTCGATATAACTTCTCTATAACCTGAAACTTCTTTAAAAATAAAGGTAAAGAAATGTCAGTAGTGCTGAGGTTGAGACTCTGGGCTAGATTAATGTCTACTAGTAGCTCCTGGTAGTAAATTTGCCACCGGGAGGAAAGAGCTCTTCCCTTTTAGCTTCAATTCAGTTAAAAATCCCCAGGGAGAAATTGATTTGAGACACAACCAACCATTCCTGCCCCAGGCTGATCATTGTAGTTAGGAGCTGATGAGGTGCTATTATCAACACAGCCTAGGTTGGATGTGCACTTTTATATTAATTATAGCATCAGGGAGGTTGTGGAAAAGGCAGATAGACGCTGTCATTCAGACCACATGTTTAGATGTTCAACCTCCAAAAAAAGGGGAGAAAAGAGTTTTGGGGAAGGCAAAGTAATACCTTGCATGTCCACACCACTGTTTAAAATGAGCATGTGTTTTTAATCATTTAGAACTCTATAAATTCTATTCATTTATGTAATTAACAATATTCTGTTCTTATGCCTAAAATTCCTCAATAAGAATGGACTAATATAAAAATAACTCTCCGAGGAACAGGAATTGGAGATAACAAGTATCAATAAATTGTTAGTTCATAACATGTAATTACATAGGGAGTCTATCATAATTTTAGTGGCTATGAAATAGCACGAGATTGTGAAATTAGCATTGGTAGTTCATTCATCTATATTGAAAAGACAAACTTTATATTAGATTTGGCTTAAGAAGGAGCCTAGTATATAAAGTGCATTCCTATGCTGAAATACTGCTTTAAGATTCCACTGAAGCACGTTGATGTGAAGAATATATTGAATGACAAAGCTGTGAACCTTCCTTTTACAATATGTAGAACTATGTGATTGTCTTAACGTGAATGGTGTAATGAGGGACCGCTACACCCAATTTCATTGAAGATCAAGTTCAATAATCTTCTCACTGTTTCGTGAACATTTGAACGTTAAGAATAATGAAATTAGTCTATTGAGAGGACATTTTTCTTTTTTCAATTTCCAGGCCTCTTAAGCCAGAGCAGTGTCTGGAAAATGGCATTTAAGCATCTTTAATTTAAGCTTAAGTGATTACAGCAGTAGTTGATTTGTAATTAGTCAATCTGTTGCTGAAGTCCCCTACCATGTCATATTTCAACCCTCTTTAGCAATGTACTCCTTAAATTCTGGCAACCTGTGACAGAGAATGGAATTTGTTCAGTTGAAAAGCAGCTTGTTTTACATAACATCTCAAATTAAACTTTGACAAATACGCATTATCTAAAAAATACTTTAACAGGTAAAGGAGTAGTACTATGTCCATTTTTTTCCTTCTCTACAGCTATTTTGAAAAATATTTAGTTTGCAATTTTATTTTACTTTGTTTTTATTTTAATAAGATTCTATTTTCTTCATGGATTTCTATGATAACTGTATAGTGGCTAGAGCCACTTCTTAGGCACAATATGGCTTGCAAATTTATGTCCTCAACATGATCACAAGTTCCTAAGGCTTAAGCCCTTTAGAAATGGTTTACTTATTTCTGTCATCTCACAAATCTGCTTAGGTGGGACATCCTAGAATCATGGCATTTGGGAATGAGAACTCAGCATTATCTTGTTCAACCTCTGTCGTAAGAGAATAGAAAACCTCAAAGAGGCAAATGACTCCTAGTCAAGAGCCCTCTCCATTCATCACTTCTTTCATACTCTTGCATCACAAGAAAATCATGTTTATCATATCATCCCTGCATTGCAGCAGAGGCCTCTCTCAATATTTCACTCCCTTGCAAACTGACGTCTCTCCCAGTGGCTTCCAAATCACAATTTTCTGATTCATTTCAACCTGGCAGAGTTTTCTTTGGTCAATAGTAAAATGTGAAAATTGAAAAATGTACTATATTTCTCATGTAGTCAAATTCCATTCTATTTATGAATTGTTTTGAAATTGTGTCCTTTATAGTGTCATGATACACCTCTTTTATTAGGTAATAATTGCTATGTTTTTACTTGGCAAAATAAAAAGTTAAATATAGTTTTGTCGTCCTACATTTCTTTTTTTCTGATTTGCAGCATTGATTTTATTTCTTATTTTTTATTTTTTTAAATTAGAGAATTTGTACATTTACAGAAAAGCCATGCAAAAAAATATAGCATTCCCTCACCTCCACAATCATTTTCAACACTCTGCATTAGGGTGGTCCCCTTGTTACAGTTGATGAAAGAATATTATAGTCATACTATTAATGATAGTCAATAGTTTACATTAAGGTGTATTTTTTTTCCAGGATACCACCCTAATATTAGCACCCTGCCCTAATGTGGTACATTTGTTACAATTCATGAAAAAACATTTTTTAGTTATGCATACATAAGTTGGTGGGCACTTGAGTTGCTTCCATTTTGGCAATTTTGAATAATACCATTATGAACATTGATGTGGAAATATATATTCGAATCCTTTCTTTCAATTCTTTTAGGTATATACCTAGTTGAGGGAATGCCGGGTCATATGGTAATAGCTTCCTAAAGAACTGCCAAACTCTTTCACAGCAGCTGCAACATTTTACATTCCCACTAGCAATGAATGAGTGTTCTTATTTCTTCACGTACTCTCCAAAATTTGTAATTTTCTGTTTTCTTAACAGTGGCCATTCTAGTGGTTGTGAAATAGTATCTCATCGTGGTTCTGATTTGCATTTCCCTCATACCTAATGATGTTGAGCATCTTTCCATGTGCTTTTTAGCCATTTGTATATCTTCTTTGGAGAAATGTCTAGTTAAGCCTTTTTCCCTTATTTAAATGTTTTATGTCTTTTTATTGTTAAGTTGCAGTATTTCTTTATATATTCAAAATAATAAACTCTTATCAGATATGTGGTTTCCAAATGTATTCTCCCATTGTGTAGGTTGTCTTTTCACTTTTGTGACAAAATCTTTCAGTGCATAAAAGTTTTTAATTTTGAGGAGGTCCCATTTATCTATTTTTCTTTTGTTGCTTTTGCTTTGGGTATAAAGTCTGAAAAACCATTGTCTAGCAGAGATCCTGAAATTGCTTCCCTATGTTTTCTTCTAGGAACTTATGGTCCTGGTTCTTATATTTAGGTCTTTCATCCATTTTGAGTTAATTTTTGTAGATGGTGTGAGATATGGGCCCTCCTTCATTCTCTTGCAAATGGAGATCCAATTCTCCCAATACTATTTACTGAAGAGACTATTCTTTCCCAATGGAGTGTACTTGGCAGCCTTGTTAAAAATTGATTGGCAAAGATGTGAAGGTCTATTTCTGAACTCTCAGTTGATCCCATTGTTCAATATGTCTATCTTTAGGCTAGTGCTATGAAGTTTTGACCACTGTAGCTTTGTAATTTGAAAGTCATGAAGTGTGAATCCTGTAACTTCTTTCTTTTTCAGGATGCTTTTGGCTATTTGGGGTCACTTACACTTCCACATAAATTTGATAATTACCATTTCCATTTCTGCAAAGTAAGCCATTGGAATTTTGATTGGAGCAGAATATAGAGCACAGAAACATTAGATAGATGATAGATAGATAGATAGATAGATAGATAGATAGATAGATAGATAGATAGATAGATAGATAGAAAAAGATGCCAAAAAATGTACATAGCCATGTAGCTCAATGGAGCAAAAAATAGAACACAGAAGCATTAGATAGACGAAAGATAGATGAAAAAGATGGGAATTTTGATTGGAATTGCATTGAATCTCTAAATTATTTTTGGTATAATTGACCTCTTAACAGTATTTAATCTTCTAATTCACGAGTGTGGAATGTCCTTCCATTTATTAGATATTCTTTTATCTTTTTAGCTAAGTTTTATAGTTTTCTGTGTATAAGTCCTTTACATCCTTGATTAAATTTATTCCTAGTTATTTCATTCTTCTAGTAGCTATTGTAAACGGAATTTTTAACTTCCTCCTCAGATTATTCATTACTTGTGTACAGAAACATTACACATTTTTGCATGTTGATCATATACCCCCATGATTTTCTTATGTCAAACCACCCTTGCAGAGTTGGGATGAAAATCCCTTGAGTATGGTATATATTTCTTTTAATGTGTGTGGTTTTTTTTAAGATTTATTTATTTATTTAGCCCCACCCCTCCTGCAGTTGTCTGTTCTCTGTGTCTATTTGCTCTGTGTTTTTCTTTGTCCGCTTCTGTTGTTGTCAGCGGCATGGAATCTGTGTTTCTTTTTGTTGCGTCACTTTGCTGTGTCAGCTCTCTGTGTGGGCGGCACCATTCCTGGGCAGGCTGCACTTTCTTTCGTGCTGGGCGGCTCTCCTTACGGGGTGCACTCCTTGCGCATGGGCTCCCCTACGCGAGGGACACCCCTGCATGGCACTGCACTCCTTGCGCGCATCAGCACTGCGTGTGGGCCAGCTCCATACGGGTCAAGGAGGCCCGGGTTTGAACCACAGACCTCCCATGTGGTAGACGGACGCCCTAACCACTGGGCCAAGTCTGCTTCCCTTAAATGTGTTTTTAAATTCATTTTGCAAGTATTTTGCTGAGGGATTTACATCTACATTCATAAGCAAAATTGGTCAATAATTTTCTTTTCTTATAGTATCTTTTTTTAAAGATTTATTTATGTATTTATTTATCTTCCCTCCCCCCCCCCCCAGTTGTCTGCTCTCTGTGTCCATTCACTGTGTGTTCTTCTGTTACTGCTTCTATCCTTATCTGCTGCACCAGGAATCTGTGTTTCTTTTTGTTGCATCATCTTGTTGTGTCAGCTCTCCGTGTGTGTGGCACCATTCTTTGGCAGGCTGTACTTTCTTTCACGCTGGGCAGCTCTCCTAATGGGGCTCCCCTATGCGTGGGGCTTCCCTACGCGGAGGACACCCCTGTGTGGCAACGAAGTCCTTGCATGCATCAGCACTGCGCATGGGCCAGCTCCACACCGGTCAAGGAGGCCGGGAGTTTGAACTGCGGACCTCCCATGTGGTAGGCGGATGCCCTATCCATTGGGCCAAGTTCTTATAGTATCTTTATCTGACTTTGGTATTAGGATAAAAATGGCTTCATAGAATGAGTTAGGTTGGAAGAGTTTTGAGCAGGACTGGTTTTAATTCTTCTTGGAATGTCTAGTAGAATTCCCCGGTGAAGACAACTGGTCTTGGGCTTTTCTTTGGTGGAAGGACTTTGGTAACTGATTCAATCTCTTTACTTGTAATTGGTGTGTTGAGATCTTCTATTTCTTCTAGAATCATTGTAGGTTGTGCATGTATTTCTAGGAATTTGTCCATTTCATCTAGGTTGTCTAATTTGTTGGCATACGGGTATTCAAAGTATCCTCTTACGATCCTTTTTATTTCTGTGGGGTCAGTAGTTATGCCCTCCTCTCTCATTTGTGATTTTATTTATTTTCATCTTCTTTTTTATCTCTCTAGGTAAGAGTTTGTAAATTTTATTGATCTTTTCAAAGAACCAACTTGGTTTTGTTAATGTTCTATTTTTTTTACTTCTCAAATTCATTTATTTCTGCTCTAATCTTTGTTATTTCTTTCCTTCTGCTTGCTTTGATATTAGTTTGTTGGTTTTTTTTTTTTTCCTAATTCCTTCAGATGTGCAATTAGGTCTTTGATTTTAGTTATTTCTTCTTTTTTCAGTGTAAGCATTTAGGGCTAAGAATTTCCCTCTCAGCATTGCCTTCATTGTATCCCATAAGTTTTGATATGTTGTGTTCTCATTTTTATTCATCTCAAGATATTTACTGATTTTCCTTGTAATTTTTTATTTGACCCAGCGATTGTTTAAGTGCTTGCAATTTAATTTCCATATATTTGTGGATTTTCTAGTTCTCTGTTATTGATTTTTAGCTTCATTCCAGTATGCTTTGGATACTTTAAATCTTTTAAAATTTATTGAGACTTTTTTGTGACCCACCATATGGTCTATCCTGGAGAATGATTCATGTGCATTTCAGAAGAATGTATAGCCTGCTCTTTTGGGGTGTAATTTTCTGTATATGATTGTTTCGTTTACTTCATTTATCATATTATCCAAGTTCTCTTTTTCCTTATTCATCTTCCATCTAGATGTCTGTCTAATGATAAGAGTGGTGTATGGGAGTCTTCAAATATTGTGGTGAAGGTGTGCATTCCTCCCTCCAGTTTCCCACTGTTTCTCTCATGTATTTAGGGTCACTTTGATTAGGTGCATAAATACTTATGATTGTTATTTCTTCTTGGTGGATTAACCCTTTTATTAATTGAAAATATCCTTTGTCTCTCTAAACAACTTTAGACTTAAAGTCTTTTTTGTTCACTATTGTTTTAGCTATGTCAACTCTTTTTTGCTTAACATTTGCATGGAATATCTTTTTCCTTTCTTTTAGTTTCAGTCTGCTTGTATTTTGGGGGTAAGGTGAGTCTCTTGTAAACAACATAAAGATGAATTATGCTTTTAAAAATCTGTGTCTTTTGATTGGGATGCTTAATCCATCAACATTCAGTATTATTAATGTAAAGACAGAACTTACTTCAGCCATTTTTTCCTTTCATTTCAATATGTTGAACTTATTGTCTCTCTTTTCCATTATCACAATCTTTTTTTTTTCTGTGTAATTGATCTTTTGTGATGTACTGACTATACCTTTCTCATTTTTGTCTCTGTTTATTTTAAAAACACTTTCTCAGTGGTTACTCTGGGGTCTGTAGTACACAATCTAAGCCTCTCACTACTAATTTGAAAAGATACCAAGTTAGCCTCAGTCGTATACATATTCTCTGCTATACTATTTCTGTTTCTCCTCTTTATGTTGTTTTTGGGGGGGGGTATTACCTCTTAATATTTTGCTTGTCCATTATCATGAAACATGGCATTTTCTTGTTCAATTGTATCCCGACTCTTACAGGAATTTAAGAGTAGGGTTGTATATTGACAATACAGTACTACTGAGTTTTGCATTTACCCTTTTAGTAATCTTTACTGAAGGTCTTAATTTCTTCACAGTACTTGAAGCCACTCTCTCCTATCTTTTCCTTTCAGCCTGTGGAATTCGCAATAGAATTTCTTGCAGGACATGTCTTTTCTTGATGAACTATCTGAGTATTCTGATTTTCTGTAAATATTTTAAATTCTTCCTTATTTTTGCAGTACTGCTTTTCTATTTCAGTACCCTGAATGTGTCATACCACTGCCTTCTCACCTTCATAATTTCTGATAAGAAATTGGCACTTTTTTTTTTGGTACTTATTCTTATTGAAGATCCCTTGTATGTGACAAATTGCTTTTCTCTTGTGCCTTTAGCATTCTTTTTTTATTTTTCACATTTGACATTCTGATCAGTATATGGCCCAGAGGAAGTCTCTTAGGGTTTATTCTATTTGGAGTGCATTGCATGTCCTGTACATGTATATTTATGTCTTTCATAAGAGCCAGGAAATTTTCAGCCAAATATCCTCTCTGCCCTTTACCCCACTCTTCACCTTTGGGACACCCATGGTGTGTATATTTGAATGCTTCATGCTGTTGTTCAAATCTCTGAGATATTGCACATTTTTCTTTCTATCTTTTCTTCTGACTGTTTGATTTTGGTAGTCCTGTATTCTAGTTCACTGAATCTTCTGCCTATTCAAATCTACTATTGTGTGCCAATAGTGTATTTTCAATCTGTAAATTGTGCCTTTTAGCTCCATAATTTCTGTTATGTGCCTTGATTTCAACATTTTGACAGCCTCAAACTGTAAATTAATAAATTCCCACTGTTAAAAGCCAGCCCATTTCATGGTATCTGATTCGAGCAGCATAGGAATCTAAAAGAGTGAGTCAATCCAGACAGGTCTGTTCCGCATCTAGGTATTCCAGTGAACAGAGACTGGATTGAGTGTGCACACCTCTTGCCAACAGTGATTACATGGTCTCTCTTTTTTGTTCCACTAGGGGTGCTTTTGTATGCTGCGTCCCTCAGCAGATTGCGTTTTGCCCTGGGTCTCTGCAGACTTGATCCCAGTGCCTGGATAGGTGTGGGGTTCTAATGCACTGCTGAGAGTGTCTATAACCTGCCTCTGCTGCAGGACCTGGGCAGTGCTGTCTCTGTGCTACTCCCCAGCTACCTCGGACCAGGCGAGGCGGAGGGGTCCAGACCGGTGGGTCTGGGAGGAAAATCCCTTACCTGATCTAACAGAATTTTTTTCTTTGATTTAGCATTTTTGGAGTCCTCCAGTTCTATCCTCCTCCAGAATTCTAATCAACAGGGATCTGTCCTTTTTAATTGTTGATTCTGAGGGGAGACTTTTCCAGGGGATGTCTTATGTTGCCATGCTATTGATATCACCTCTCTGCATTTATTTTTTTTTCCTCATCAATAGCCCTCTAAGAAGGATGGATTCCCACATTTCATTTGAAATTATACTGGTTCGTGAAATCCAAAACTTAGAATCCAGGCTCTAGTTCACCTTGCATGCATAACTTAATCAATCTGATTTATTTCTCTAAGTCTGTTGTTTCTGGCTTAAGCTATCAGTACCCAAACTTTGGAACTCAAATAGTTTTCTCTGCTTCCCTATTTTAAAATCAAGTACTGAAGTTATCAGTGCCTCTAAAATCTAAATGAATGTCGGGTAGAGGATGAGGGGTACAATGTGGAAGGAAATATTTTGATTGGTTTCTCAATATATTGTAGCTCCATATGATTAATTTTTTAAAAAGAAGCATACCCTTTTCAAGTAATCTAAAACTAACAGAACCTAAATTGAGTTCTATTTCAAGAGCTAGTTAATAATGCCTATCAATTATTAAATTCCTTTCATGTGCCAGCTAGGCTTAGTTGTAAGTGATTTGCTCACATTTTTTCATTTACATTTCTAACAATCCTGGAACAGAGGTATCATTATTACTATTATTGATGAGGAAGCTAAAATCTGGAAAACTTACATAATTTTGCCAAGATGACCAAAGATGACCAACAAGAAAATAATGAAACAAGGGTAACCCAGGCCTATTTGCAACACCCATGTGCCCTCTACAGCCGCTTAGCAAACTAATGTATGTCTGAATCACCTGGGGATCATGTTAACATGCAGATTCTGATTTAATAGGTCTGGGATGTGGACTGGGGTACTTCATGTCTAGCAATCTCCCAGGATTGCTGATGCTACCAGTTTAAAGAGTACACTTTAAATGACAAGGTTATGTCATTACTGAGAAGTCATATTCTGTGAGAATTTGTTAGATGATGTATATAAAATCCTTTACTTGAATTTTTAAAGATCAGGTGGTTTGTTTTCTGACTGTAACAGTTCTGTGACCTTAGGAAAATGACAACTTCTTTGTATATGTTCCATTAAAAAGACTAATAATAGTACCCAACTAATATGATTCTGCATAACATAATGCATTTAAAGGTTTGTACATACTAAAGGCACAAATTAAACATAAAAATAAAAACAGGATTTTATCTTAGAATGAAGTATAACTGCTGTCCCAGAGAGACCTACTGTTTTAGTTTGGTAGGCTGTGCAAAGCAGATACCATGAAATAACTTGGCTTTTAACAGTGGAAATGTATTAGTTTACAATTTGAGACTGTGAGAATGTCCATATCAAGGCATCATCAAGGTGATGCTTTCTTCCTAAAGTCTGGCTGCCAGCAATCCTTAGGTCCTCTCCAATGTCAAAGCACATAGCAGTATCTGCTGGTCTCTCCCTTCTCTTCCGGGTTTCATTCCTTTCAGTTTCTTGCTTCTATGCTGTGCTCTAGCTCTCTCTGTATTCATCCCATTTATAAAGGACACCAGTAAGAGGATTAAGATCCATCCTGGGCCATGGCGTTACTGAAGCAACCTCATCAAAAGGCCCTATTTACAATTGGTTTACATCCACAGAAATGGATTAGCTTTAAGAAATTTTCTGGGCTACATACAGTTTCAAACCATCACACCTATATCATAATATAAGCTTCTTTATAAATGGGAAGATACATTTTATTGCTACACAATCTGAAACAGAAATATGAAACTATTGGTTATTGATAAAAGTATACTGATGAAGAGACTTTGTAAATTCCTATATTTTTTCTCTTTCTATGATTTTATTTAATTTAAACTTTTTACTATGGAAAATTTCAACATGTACAAAAGTAGGGAAAGTAGTATAATGAATCTCCAAGTACCCATTATCAAAAATTATTAAACTCATGGGTAATCTTGTTTCATCTACACCCTCATGTATCTTCCCACTTACTACCATATATATTTTTTTCAATTTTAATGATTTGAGAAGATTTATTTTAGGCTTGCCAAGGTCTTTCATTTAGCATCATGTTTTTTTTTGTCTGTATTAACATCTTTTAGTATTAACATATATTTGTTCAGTTTGAACAAAAGATGTTTTATACATACAATTTTACCCAATTCATATTTCACATGTGGTTTTACTATACAGCCCCATGTTACATTTTTTAGCTTTCTTCTTAATAATATAAATGATCTTAGACTTTCTCTTTAAACCACTTTCATACCCACATAATGTACTGCTAGTTACCAACATGTTTTTCTTTTCCTTTTTCTACTCATTTCTAAAGATTAACACACATCTTTTTAACAATTCTGCACAAGTTAAACCTCAACTTTATATTCTCTAACTTCATTCTATTTCTTGGTGACTCATATTTAAGTTATTAACTCCATGACATTACACAATATATTTAGTTCATAGTAGTGCAATCGTATAGTCTTTTTCCTTTTGTGTCTGGCTTGCTTCAGTCAACATAATGTCCTCCAGGTTCATCCATGCTGTCATATGCTTTATGACTTTATTTCTTCTTACAGCTGTATAATATTCCATTGTGTAAATAACCATTCATTGGTTGATGGACACCTGGGTTGTTTCCAACTTTTGACAATAGCACTGCTATGAACATTGGTGTGCAGATGTTCTGTTCATGTCATTGCTCTCAGTTATTGTGGGTATGTACCCAGTATTGGTATTGCCAGGTTCTTTAGGAACTGTCAAACAATCCTCCACAGTTGCTGTACTATTCCACAATCCCAACAGTGAATAAGCATTCCTATCTCTCCACATTCTTTCCAACACTTGTAGCACTCTGTCTTTTAAATAGTGACCTTTCTAATAGGTGTGAAATGATATCTTATTGTAGCATTTTAGCTTTGATTTACATTTCCCTAATAGCTGGTGAAGTTGAACATTTGTGTGTGTGTGTGTAAATTTTTTTCTATTTGTATTTCTTTTTTGAACAAAAGTCTATTCAAGTCTTTTCCTCTTTTTTTTTTTGAAGTACCAGGGCTGGGGGCTGAACCCAGGACTTTATATGTGGGAAGCCACGTGGACTCCCTGACTTGTTTTTTTTGTTTGTTTTCTTGTTTCAGGAGGCACTGGGGACTGAACCTGGGACCTCCTATGTGGTCAGTTGCTTAAGTCACATCCGCTCCCTTGCCCATTTTTAAATAGTGTTATTTGTCCTTTTATTATTGAGTTATAGAAACTCTTGTTTTTCTTTCTTTTTTTATTTTTTGTAGTATCTCTTTATATATCATGGATATTAAACCCTTATCAAATACACGATTTCCAAATATTTTCTCCCATTGAGAATGCTGCCTGTTCACCCTTTGACAAAGTACTTTGAGGTTTAAAAGTGTTTCATTTTGAAGAGGTCCCATTTATCTATTTTTTCTTTCGTTGCTTGTGCTTTGTGAGTAATGTCCAAGAAACCGCCACCTACCACAAAGCCTTTAGGATGTTTCCCTATGTTTTCTTCCAGGAGATTTATGGTCCTGGGCTTTTATATGTGATCCATTTTTACTGAATCTTGTATAAGGAGTGAGATAAGGGTCCTCTTTCATTCCTATGGTAATGAATATTTAGTTCTCCCAGCACCATTGGTTGAAGAGACTGTTTTGTCCTGTTAACATGGCTTTGGTAGGTTTGTCAAAAACCTGTTGACTGTAGAGGTAGGAGTTTATTTCTGTACCCTCAGTTCTGTTCCACTGATTGGAGTGTCTGTCTTTATGCCAATACAATACTCTTTTGACCACTGTAGCTTTATAATATGTTTCAACGTCAGGCAGTGAAATTCCTCCCACATTGCTCTTCTTTTGTAAAATGTGATTGGCTCTTCAGGTACACTTTCCCTTCCAAATGAACTTGGTAATTGCCTTTTCTGTTTCTGTAAAGTAGACTGTTGGAATTTTGATTGGGATTGCATTGAATCTTTAAGTCAATTTGAGTAGGATTGACATTGCCATGACATTTAGTCTTCCAATCCATGAACATGGAATGTTTTTCCATTTGTTTAGGTCTTCACTGATTTTTTAAAGCATTGTTTTGTAGGTTTCTGCATAGAGGTCCTGTACTTTTCTGGATAAATTGATTCCTAGGTATTTGAGTCTTTTTGTTGCTATTGTAAATGGAATTTTTCTCCTGATTTCCTCATTGGAGTGTTTAATACTATTGTAGAGAAACATTACTGATTTTGCTTGAATCCTGCCACTTTGCTGAACTCATTTATTAGCTCAAGTAGACATTTCAGAATTTTCATGTCATCTGCAAATAGTGAGAGTTGTACTTCTTTTCCTATATGAATGCCATTTATTTGTTTTTTTTCTTGTCAAATTGCTCTAGCCAGAACTTCTAGCACAATATTGACTAACAATGGTGACAGTGGGCATCCTTGTCTTGGTCCTGATCTTAGAGGAAAAGCTTTCAATCTCTCCCCATTGAGTGCAATGTTGGCTGTGGGTTTTTCATATACGCCTTTATCATATTGAGGAATTTTCCTTCTATTCCTGTCTTCTGAAGTGTTTTTATCAAGAAAGGATGCTGGGCTTTGTTGAATGCCTTTTCTGCATCAACTGAGATGATCAAGTGGTTTTTTTCCCCTTCAGTTTGTTAATGTGGTGTATTACATTAATTGATTTTCTTATGTTGTACCACCCTTGCATACCAGGAATAAATCCCACTTGGTCATGCTGTCTTTTGATATGCTGGTGGATTCTGTTTGCCAGTATTTTGTATAGAATTTTTGCATCTGTGTTCATTAGGAAGATTGCTCTGTAATTTTCTTTTCTTGTAGTGTCTTTATTTGACTTTGGTATTAGGGTGATGTTGGCTTCATAAAATGTGTTGGGTAATTTTACCTCCTCTTCTTTTTTTTTTTTTAGGGTGAACCAGGGACCAAACCTGGGATCTCCCATGTGGGAAGCAGGTGTCAACCACTTGAGCCACTTGTTTCCTCTTCAATTTTTTGGAAGCACTTAAACAGGATTGGTGTTAATTCTTCTTGAAATGCTTGGTAGAATTTACCTGTGAAGCAATCTAGGCCTGGACTTTTATTTCTTGGGAGATTTTTGATGATGGATTCAATCTTTTAAATGTGATTTGTTTGTTAAGATCTTGTATTTCTTGTAGTGTCAGTGTAGGTTGTATGTGCATTTCTAGGAATTTGTCCATTTCATCTAGGTTGTCTAGTTTGTTGGCATATAGTTTCTCATAATATCCTCTTACAATGTTTTATTATTTCTGTGGAATCAGTGATAACTTTCATTTCTAATTATATTTATTTTCATCTTCTCTCTTTTTTTCTTTCTTAGGCTAGCTAAGGGATGGTCAATTTTAGTGCTCTTCTCAAAGAACCAGCTTTTGGTTTTGTGGATTTTTTCTATTTTTTTTTTGTTCTCAATTTCATTTACTTCTGCTCTACTGTACATCTTTCCTTCTGCTTGCTTTGGGAATGGCTTGCTGTTCTTTTTTCTAGTTTCTCCAGTTGTTCAGTTAGATCTTTGATTTTAGCTCACTTTTCTTTTTTGATATAGGCATTTAAGACTACAAATTTCTCCCTCGGCACTGCCTTCCTTCGCTGTATCTCATAAGTGTTAATAAGCTGTGTTCTTGTTTTCATTCATCTCAATGTATTTACTAATTTCACTTATAATTTCTCCTTTGACCCACTGAATGTTTAGTAGTGTGTTGTTCAGCCTCCACACATTTGTGATTTTATCTCTTTCCCATTTATTATTGATTTCCAGTTTCATTCCATTATGATCTGAGAAGGTACTTTGTATAATTTCAATGTTTTTGTATTTATTGAGACATTCTTTGTGACCTAACATGTGGTCTATCCTGGGGAAAGATCCATGAGCACCTGAGAAGAATGTATAACCAGTGAGTTTGGGTGCAATGTTTTGTATATGTCTGTTAGGTCTAATTCATTTATCACATTGTTCAAATTCTCTCTTTACTTGTCGATCTTCTATCTATTTGTTCTATCTAATGATGTGAGTGGTATGTAGAAATCTCCAAGTATTACTGTAAACATATCTACTTTTTTGACAGTTTGCCTCATGTATTTTAGGGCACCCTGGTTAGGTGCATAGATATTTATGACTGTTATTTCTTCCTGGTAGATTGTATCTTTTTATAATATATAATGGCCTTCTATATATCATAACATTTTTGCATTTAAAGCCTTTCTTGTCCAATATTATTATAGCTGTTCTTTTTTGTCTTTTACTAGTTGCATGGAGTATCATTTTGCAAGCTTTTATTTTCAGCTGTCTGTATCCCTGGGTCTAAGGTGAGTCTCTTGTAGGCAGACAAGAGATATGGATGGCTCATGCATCTTTTTATCCATTTTGTCAATCTATATTTTGTGATTGGGGAGTTTAATCCATTCACATTTAATGATATTACTGCAAATGCATTATTTACTTCCTCAATTTTATTCTTTGATTTTCATAAATCATATCTTATTTTTGTCTGTTTTTTATTCTTTTGGTTATTCTTTCTGCTGTTCTTTCTTCTCTGCTCTCCTTCAAGGCACTCTCTCCTGTCTTTTTCTCTCAGGCCATAGGCTTTCTTTAATATTTCCTGCAAAAGTGGATTCTTTTTTATGAACACTCATAGTTTCTGTTTGTGTATATTTTAAACTCACCTTCACATTTGAAGGAAATTTTTGCTGGATAAAGAATTCTTGGCTGGTAGTTTTTCTCTTTCAGTATCTGTGATGGTTAGGCTAATATGTCAACTCAGCCAGGTAATTGTGCCCAGTTGTTTCATCGAGCCAGCACTGGCTTGGACATTTATGGTTAGTCACCAGTGACTTCACTGCATAGATAGCGGATTACATTTACATCACTTAGGGAGATTGCCATCAGCAGTGAGTGACATTTTATCCAATCAGTTGAATGCCTTAAAAGGAGAAGTGATTTCAACACTCAGAGAGAATTTCCCAGCTCATTTTTGGACAGCCAACATCTCCCGGAAACTCAAGGACCTTCACTGGACTTTTACTGGAGCCCCTGGTTTGCAGCCTACTTGCGGAACCTGAACTTGTACATCCCCACCGTCACATGAGAGACTCTCTTATAAAATCTTAATATTGACAGATATCTTCTGTTGATTCTATTTTCCCTAGAGAACCCTGACTAATACAGCTTGGTACTGGGAGTGGTTCTTGAGGAACAGAGTCTTAAACATGGGATGTCTGAGGTGATTCTGAGAGTTTTGAAATTGGCTCTCTACTCTAATTGGACCCAAGGGTACTAATGACTCCCTTTCCAATAATCAGGAGGCCGCTAACAGTCCATGGCATGAGTTGGCAATGGGGATATGCAAAACATCATCACTGGATTCCCTAACTTCCATGTTTTATAAGAAGCAAAGATCTGGGTGGGAGTGACTTCAACACTTTAACAGAGTATTGTGGAGTTAAAAGGTATAATGATGTTGGCTGGCTCCTCATAGATACTCTGGATACAGTTCCAAAAGAAAGAGATAAGTTAAAGGCTCATGAATGATGTGAAAGTTTCTATGTGTGCTCTGAAGGAAACAGTATCCTAATTGTATCATACCACTGTCTTCTCCCCTCCATAGTTTCTTATGATAAATCCACCCTAACTCTTACTGGATGTCCCTTGTATGTCACACGGTTTGTTTCTTCTTTGCTGCTCTCTTTCTCTTTGACATTTGACATTCTGAGTGGTATGTATCATGGAGTATGTCTATTTTGCATTGATTCTGAGTGGAGTATGTATTTGTCAGCCATATACATGTCAAGGGTGTATATATGCATACTTTGCTGATGCACAATTTCAGAAATCTGTTGGCTTTTGCAAAGGATATTTATTTGGGGTAAATGCTTACAGTTACAAGGCCCTAAAGAGTCCAATTCAAGGTTGCCTTCTCACCAAAGTCTGTTTGCCACATGTTGAAGCAAGATGGCGGGCAATCTCTGCCTGGTCTCTCAGACGTTCTCAGCTGTTCAGGTGCTTTGTTCTCTTTGGCTGCAAACTATCAGACAAATGGCTCATCTCTCTTCCTGGGGCATTAGCTGTTTGAGCCTTCTCCTTTCTGTCACATGGCAGGACTGAAATGATCAAGTTCTCTCCTCTTCTGTGTGTCCTCTTGAATAAGTGTCTGTTTATATCAACCCACCAAAGGGGTGGGACCTCAACCAGAGTCATGCCCTACTGATGTAGTTGAACCAAAAGCCCTAAAGTGATTAATCAAAGTAAACTTAAAACCTTTGAATTTAATACAATCAAAGGGTATCATAACCAGAGGAACAGTCCAGTTCTTAGTATAATCTTTCTCCTTTTGGGGGACTCATAAATAATATCAAACTCCTTCCCCCCGGCTCCCGGCCTGTCCTGGAAGTGTTCGTGGGACATAACAAACCAAATTTGTGGGTCAAAAGCTGAGTCAGCCTTATGTCGTGTCCCTTTCTCTCTCCCCTTTCCTGGGGAGGTGGATCCTTGAGTCCCCTTTTGTCTGTAGCCAACTACCCTGAAGCCTGAAAATTCAAGTGTAGGAGAGGATGCCAGCAGTTGCAGGTGCATTTATTAACAGACAGTTTTGCTGTAGTGATTCTTCTTCTCTGCCCCTCTCTCTTATGGGCAGTGTCTAGCCTTCCCCTGGTATTCTAAACCCTAGAAGATTTTTTCCAGACCATTTCTGCCTATCCTCTAGTCATTTTTCTAGGAGAGAAGAGAGTCCCACATCTTTCTAGTCCACCATCTTCCCGCAAGCTCTGGCTATCTATTTTTAACTAGATAGAAAATTACAGCAAAATGAAGCATGCCCTGCTTATGTTCAGAGAGGTGAAGGTTAACTGAAAACAGATTCTTTTTGGCAACCTGAATCTGACATCTAGCTTATAAACATATAAACAATGTTCCTATGTGTTTAATAATGGCTTTGTGAACTTCAAATTTTTAGAGCTAGAATTAAAGTCAGCGTACTGTTTTTTAAAAAAAGCATTTTAGCATTTAAAATTCTGAGCTGGTAAAGAGTATCCTAGGCCCCAATTTCCCCATCTACAATTTCCCCATCTGTAGAAAGGGGGAATTAATCTGCCAGATCTACATTGCTGCAAATTATAAGAATAAATCATACACAGCTGAATTTGTCTGTTGACTCTGACTAAAAAAAAATTATTAAATTTCTACATCAGCTAATCCTTGTGACCTTCAAAATACTTCAAACACCCAGTCCCTCCGTGAGTGTGTTCTGAGATAAGGCAAACTATGGTCCTATTTACTAAGACCTATCATGGTAAAAAATGTTTAGAATGATATGCATGTGTGCTAATGTATATATTCCTATATATCGTTATGTATGTATATATAGGAAAACTCTTTCCCAGAATACCCAACAAATTTCTCCTTATGTCTCATTTATATATCCAGATATATACATATTTAAATTCATATTTATATACGTGAATATATATGTATGAGTATGTGTATATATGCTACAGATTAATGTATGTTTTATGTATATATGTATATTTATATATGGAAAGTAATTAGTGCAAAGACTCTTAGGGATTAAAAATCACTGGCGCAAGAAGAAAACTGCATGTATACTATTCCTGATCTTTCTCTTTTCATGTATTACATTTCTCCCAGGTTTAAAAATGCATGGGTGTCAATCTTCATAAGGTTATAGGGCAATGAGATACTTAAAATGGAACATCTCTTTATATGTATTGCTACCACGTTGATTGTGTAATTCTTTATGGGTATAATTACATACTTTCAAAGGGGGAAACATTGAATTTCCACAGTTCCTGTTTTTTTTTTTCCTTTTAATGTAAGTATTGGAGATTGAAGAGATTGTGTTTTTTAACCTAAAACATGATAGTTAGGGAATCTTTTGGAAAGATCAGAAGAGCAATGCTTGCTCATTTTAAGGGAATCATCCCAGAACTAGCAATTTAAATAGCTAATCATAGCTGGTTAAAAGAGGTTTGATAATTATGCATAAAAGATTTTCTCTTCCTTCATTGAGTATTTTTAAAATAATTTTATTGACATAGAGTTCACAAACCTTATAATTCACATATTTTAAGTGTACAATTAAATGTTTTTTAGTAGTTTTTGCTTATTGTCTGCTTGTTTTTTTCTTTTGTTTGTTTGCTTCTTTAGGAGGCACCAGGAACTGAACCTGCGACCTCCCATGTAGGAGGTGGGCACTCAGCTTCTTGAGCTATATCTGCTCCCTACAGAAAGTATTATGATTACTGATTTTAAGATTAAATGATTATTGCTTTTAAGTGATTTATTGGAATAATCTGATATTCTAAAATCTTTAGATCACTTCGCATTAAAATTTAGTCCATGCATCCACCAATATAGTAATTCACTAATTCCACAGTTATGCCACTGCTAGTAGGTACTAGACACCATGGTCTGTGTTATTGTATGCAAAAATGGAAAATCAAGCAGACATACCCTACCTTCCTGAGACTAAGATACTGATGTAGAAGTAGACATTATACAAGAAACAGTAAATAAATCTCAATTAATGTATAATTACAAATTACGACAAGTGATGTGACATACTCAGGGTTACTAAGAGGGAGGAGCATCTCTCTTGGGAGCATCCCTTTTAAATTGGTAGTCAGGGAATGTCTCTTGAGTATCTAGAAAGTAAGAACTAAATTCTAAGCATAGGAGAGTAGATTTGAACTCAGTGAAATAGTCCATGCAAAGGTCCTGAGGTATGAGAAGGCATGCTACATGGAAGGAAGTAGATGGAAGCTACAGTGTCTCAAGCATAGTGAGTAAGAGGGAATGGGTTCCAAGATGACTTGTTTAAATGTACTGGATTTTATTTTTTTCTCAAGGAATTGCAAGTAGTTACTAGAACACAACTTAAATTAGACAGTATAAATTTATGAAGGGCCAATTAGTATGGTTTCATGACTTCCTTTGTAGCAAGTGACAAAACTGCAGACAAATGGAGGTTATAAGGAAACGAGGAACAGCAGAACAGAAAAGAAAAGGAGGCGAAAGTTTAGAGAACAACATCAGTGAAATGGCTAACAACTAGAGAGGCCAGGCTGCAAATTGTCACACCTATGTTAAATTTAAGGACATGTTGTGCCAGTGCAGGTATAATGGTCATTAAAATATTTAAACACTCTGATATAGTTTGTAAATGGCTGCTGCCAATGATCTCCAATCACCCTGTTGGTCATGCTCCTGTATCTTTTCTAGACTACCCCCAAATGCCAGCAATTAAAGCATTAGTCATGAGACAACAAGGCCCTACAGCCATCCTGTCTCTTGCTGTTCTCTATTAAGATTGGTCCTCCCATGAGATACTGGGCATATCATAGTAAGAAAGGTTTCAAATGTTATAGACCAATATGAATATAGAGATACATATTTATGTGCCTAAATAGGTACAAGAGTACCAATATATATATGTAAATACACTAATATGCATACATCTATTTGTAAAAATTATTTAGTTAGTGAAATAAACTTAAATGATAATTACTTTATATATCTCCCCCGGCCATAATCTCTGAAATCTTAACCACCCACCAAGACTCAGAAATGTTGAGAAATTATAGAGGCTAGAGATGTGCCTGGAGAAATGAACCCAGCAATGAAAAATCCAACAGACATCATCAACTTGGCCTGGATTCAGACTGGTGCCCACATCCAAATTGGTCCCATTTGAGAGGAAGTATTAGAAGCAGGAGGCTTCAGGCAGAGGCAATACCCACAGGTCTGGAGAAATAACAGCCTGCCAATTCTCAGATAGCAACCGAGTTAGGAGGGACAGGATTCACAACCAATCTAGGCTAGGTTCCAAGAGAAGTGTTGGAATAGAAGGCCAAGATGGACAACCCTGGTAGGATGCCTTTTGCTACAGTTAACAGGATGCTCACTCTAGAGGGTTTAAACAAGGGGGAAATGTGGCCTCACTTAACTGGGAACCCTAGTGGTAGGGCGGGCTTTAGAGCAGCTTAATCCATAGCCACTCCATCTCTTTTTCTCTGCAATTACTTACCTTCTCTGTTAGCACTTTGTGAGCTGGCCTACTTTCCTCTTCTGACTTTCCTCACAGTATGAAAATGACTTGGTTGTTTTTAGTTTCAAATCCACACACAATATCCAGTGGAAGCAAGAGCCTATCTCTTTAAAAGTTTATCTATTTTTAAGAATAGGAGAATGCTTTCCCAGAATGCCACTGGATTTCTCCTGTGTCTCATTTCTCCAAGGTGGAAAGTATGCCCAAACTTGAACCAATCCCTGTGACTGGTTGATTATAGTATAATAACTGGCTTAGGTCTGAGTTCCTGAACTAATCAAACACAAGAGGAATGAGATTACTCCTTCCATTTAACCTGTTCTTGGGTTTATTATCAAAATTTACTTTAAATTTTCTGAGAGTGGACAATTTGATTATATCCTCTCTCAATTTTGTTAAAAGAAAAGAATTGGAAATGGATTTTTTACCTAGTATTCGAATATGTCAGATCAATCCCTCAGGGAAGCAGACTCCAAAACAAAAATAGAAGTGCCAAAGATTTATAAAGGATATACCTATAAAGGATGAAAGGAGCAGAAATAGTCATAGAAAGTCTTCAGACTGCAATGGAGGCCTGAACCTGTGAGAGGAGAGGTAGAAGGAAAAAGAACTGGCTTTGAAGAGATTCAGAAAGTAACACTGCCCTGACAAAGTCAGACCAGAGAGGAGCCCCAGGCAATGATTGCCTGTTATTAATAGAAGAGTTCCAGGTTGGCAGGAACGGTCAGCTCTAGTACCCCTGTCATCCTCGGTCATTGGCTATGAAGAGCCCAAGAGAGCGTAACCTTCGCGGGAATATCACGTTGGATCTGAGATGTGACAGCTGGAGCTGTCTGCTAACTACACTTGTCACAGCAGGTTTTCTCCTGGTTCAAGATCTAAGCAACAGTGTCTTTCTTTTTTTCTTTCTTTCTCTTTTTCAGATTCCAGAAAGTATAGAAAATAAGTTTTACCAAGACTTTTTCAACAAGTTACTGATTATTTATCTTTCACTTACAAGTACCTCGTAAAATAGAAAAGTTTAAGAAAATTTAAATATTGCTGATTTTAATATACCTTTGACATCACAATCATTTTTGATGAAGTGCTTTGATATTTTATATATTAAAAATTTTTTTTTTGTCAAAACTGTGGAGTCAGAGATAGAAAATATCTACCATATAACCTAATGAGCAAAGCTAGCCTTCATGGTCAAATCATTCAGACTTTTCTGTAAAAATTGTCTTTTTTAAAAATTCAAATATATAAATTCATATCCTCATGGGAATCATCCCTCCTCTGAATTCTAAGATAGTTACATGGATTCAAAGCTGATAAATGGGAGGCTGGGTGCATAGATAGATAAATAGATTACTCAGCCTTGCTATTAGTTTGTTATCTGGATAAAATAAGGCATCAAAACCTTATTATTTCTTACAGTAGACTCTTTGTTTTGCTCTCATGAGACACAGTCACTGAAGCACTGCATCCTTTAGTGATCCAGATATGGATGAGACGAAGTCATTAAATAAAAATGTCCATTACTCCTGCCTCACCCTAAATTCTGAACAACTCAACATGAACTAAAATATGTCACTTTTAATTCCATGGCACATATTACACACACACATACTCATATATGTATGTAGAGTTGATACTCATCGATAATAATGGTACTTCCAAGGTCATTCACAGACATGCATGAAGTGGCAAAAAATTTGTGTTGTCTGACAGCAGAGGCTAAACAAGGCAATGCTCTGCTTTCTTGTTTCAACTTTCCTGCTGTAAAGAAATGTTCTTTTCCCAGTATATTTAATGCCAAGTTTTTCACATTTTTTGCTTTTTTGGGTGATTTTGCTGCTTAAAATGGCCTCCAAGCATAGTACTGAAGTGCTATATAATGTTCCTAAAAACAAAAACTCTATCATGTGCTCATGGAGAAAGTGCATGTGTTAGATAAGCTTTGTTCAGGCAGGTAATGTGTTATCATTGTTTTGGCTGTGAGTTCAATGTTAATGAATCAACAATATATATTAAGGTATCTTTAAACAGAAATACATACAAGGGAAAACTTACATATTGATTGGTTGACAGAGAAGATATGACAAGAGACTTTCAGACAAGCAGTTTTGGAAAAGAGAGTACATAGAAATTAAGGATCAAGAAATTGATTACCAAAAAAGCTACCCATGCCAAACAACCACTTGGTGGTGGTTGTTGTTGTTGTTGTTGTTTTCCTGTAGCCCCAGGCTAGTTTGAAGACTGTTGACCTACATGACTTTCCATGCTTTTCTTTGAGTCCACTCTAAATTATAATCATCATGAATAAATGGGCATTTTCCAAATCTTGGTGTGCTTTTGTGCTTCTGTAATTTGGATCATGTTTTTTCCTTCTACTGTTAAGTTCTTCCCTACTGCTTATCAAACCCCTACATATCCTTTAAAACTCACCTTAATGTCACCCAATTTTTGAGGAATTTCCTATTATCTCCAAAAGTCACTCTTCCTTCCATCTTCCCATAGCTCTTTATAGCTTTATTTATTATAGCATGCCTCACTGTCCCTGAATCTCTTTGTCTATTTCATCTCAGCAATAATATGGTCATAGGAGTAGTAATTCATCTCTAGCTGCCTCATCTCCTCGGCTTCAAACTGCTCTAGCTCAAAGCCATTAGAGATAATGTGGCAATTTGACCCATGAAAACTGAAGAGCTACATTTGAATCAGAGGCAGGGAGATTAATTAAGAGGTTGTTGCAGTTGCCCAGATTAGAGATCATTGAGATCTTAACCAAAGCAGTGGCAGTAGAGACATGAAAGGAGTTGTTAAAAGGTTAAGGGAAAAAATCAGAATTTTGTTTTGGAAGCTCAGGAAGGACAGAGTTTCAAGGTGAAAAAAAAACAAACGTTGATTGCTTCAGAGACATACAGGAAATGAACCCACTTAGTCTGACTCTTAGGAAATTAATGCTGACCTTAGAGAATGGTTTTGTTCATAACTCAATGGTCAGGACTTTGTCACATCCCATACTTAGCAGAAAGAGAGACTGGAGGATTTAGTATTTATTTGTACACAATGGTTCTACAGAACAAAATTAGAGTTCTATTACTAAGGAAGAAAGGAAACTTGATATTGGGTGGATAACTACTAGTGTTTTCAGTAAGTCCAAACCTTGGGTGGCAATATAGGAACTCCATTTCTCACCTCAGTGGGTCTTCTACAGTGTATCTCAGACTTAAAGGTAGCCGTCTTATTCCCAAGGGCTGCCAATGTGAAATACTAGAAATGGGGTAGCTTTTATAATGGGAATTTATTAGAGTAGAAACTTACAGTTCCAAGGCTGTGAAAGTGTCCAAATCAAGGCATCATTAGAGATGCTATCTCACCAAACATCAGGTACTCCTGGTCCTGGACTAATCCCCGTGGGAAGGCAAAATGGTGGCTGGTCTCTACCTTGTCTTCCAGGCTCACTTTCTTCCCCAGCTCAGATGTGGGCAATCAGGCATATGGCTTGTCTCTCCTTTCTCCTCATTGCTTCAGCTTCAGCTACTCTCCTGATTCCAGCCTCTGACCTCTCAACCTCTCAGGCTTTCTCTATCCTTCGGTGGCTGTAAGTGATCCTAGAGTCTTCTCTCAAACGGGATAGTTAAAATGTTGGCTCTCTTTCTCTATGTGTCTCTACATGTTTTTCCTGTTTATATAAGACTCCAGCAAGAGGACTGAGACTCACCCTGGGCCCACAATCTAATCAAAGGCCCTAAAGCAATATAATCATAAGTGATCTGTAGCAGTTTGACATTTTTTATGAATTCCAAAAATAGATATTGGATTATGTTTGTAAACTGGTCTGTCAGAGGTATCACTTTTAGTTGATTAAATTATGATTAGGGCTTTGATTGGGCCATGTCAGTAAGACATTGAGTCCCTGCCCCTTGGTAGGTGGAGACTTACAGAGAAAAGACATGGGAAAGGATGGAGTTGAGAGTTTTTGAGCTGGAGCCCAGGAAGTAAACACACAGGAGAATAACAAAAGGAGCTTGGTCATGAGGCAGAAGCCCCAGGAAGAGAGACGAGCATTCGCCTGATAGTCTACAGCTGGTCGTATGGAAAGAGCAGAGCAGCAGAGTCTGGAGAGTGGCAAGCACTTGGAAGAGAGGAACCCAAGAAGCCTGAACTCTTGGCAGATGTCAGCAGTCATCTTGCTCTAACACGTGGCAACAGACTTTGGTGAAGGAAGTAACTTATGCTTTATGGCCTGGTAACTGTAAGCTTCTACCCCCAAATAAATATCCTTTATAAAAGCCAACAGATTTCTGGTATTTTGAATCAGCACACCTTTGGCTAGCTAATACATGATCTAATCCAAAAGATTCCCTAACTGAATCTAACCAAAAGGTGCCACATAAAATAGGTTTACAAGCACAAGAATGGGCTCTCTTTTAGAACAGAATTTTCTGCGTCCACAAAAGACCCAAACCAGGACAGTAGTATTATGAGAAGTTCTCAAGTCTGATCCCAGCTTAGCCGAGAGCTCCTCTTAAAGGATTAGTAGATTTTCTCCATTCTTTATTTCTTTCAAATCATCATTACTGTCACTTAATTTTGAGTATTTAAATTCCTTAATATAAAATATAAATATTCCTTAGAGTGACATCACAGCAGCTCACATCTCATCCTTTTCTCTCCCTTTTCTCTTTTTATTTTCTTCCTTTCTTATACTCATTCTTTCTTTGATGTTTCATGCTCTGGTATATTTCTGTCACATTGCAATACATGCTACCCAAAGAAATTCAGATTCTGACATTTCAAGAAAAGAAGAATTCTGCTAAAATCCATACTATTTGGAGGGAAAACCTTCTTGTTTAATTATTATATCACAAAAACCTAAAGAGCACAAGATGGCTTGATGGCATAATTTGCATCTTTCAGTGAACTTTAAAGGGCTAAAATGGAAAAATGCAAGCCATAGAACTGTAATTATCCACTTCTAAACTTTAAGATTGAAACTACATAATAGCTGCAATTGCTTCCCCCCACCAAAGGCTTTCTGCAGATCCTTTCTTTCTAACAGTTGAGATTAGTTGAGTGTTCCTTTAGAAATACGTGGTAGAAATAATCAAGAAATCCATTTAGGAGATCAGTATTTTTCTCCTTCAATGCATGGATGTTACAAACACTAGAAGATTTTTTGGTGAGTAATTTGCTTCAGAGAAAGAAGTTCATAAAATTCTGTAACAGCTGAACATTATAATATTTTCCTCTGAGAAGCAGTAGTATACATCTTGATAGGAAATGATACAGAATCCTAAAAGCTGTAGAGAACAATGGACATAGTCTAATGTAGTAAGTCAGTCCCTGAATTTGCAAAGAAGTTTGTGAGCCGGGATCTCAGTCAGGGAATGCTTCATGGCATGCAAACTGTGATCCTGTACTTAGAAGGATTCTTAACAATTTTTTAAGAAGAGCCCTTGCAATTTCATTTTGCACTGGGCCCTGCAAAGGATGTAGCTGGTCTTCGTCTCATTTAGATGAAAACAGTTCAGAATTAGAGTACTTTATCTCCTCTCTCTCCATTGTCATTTCCTTAACCAACATTAAGTGACTCTTCTTTCCTCTTTTTAATGTGTTCCTTCATAATATAGGGTGTCTTTTTACATTTACTTCAGATTGTGTAAAGCAAGTACTGCCATCTTCCTTCAAGTAAATGACTAGTTGGTGGTAGCAAAGAGGTGAGAAGGTGCTTTATTTGTCGTTTTCTGGCTACATATAGTAGACACTTTGCTTAGGCACCATTGTTTCTTTTCTTTCTTTCTTTCTTTTAGTTAGGCTAGTAAAAATAATTTATCTGGGAAATGGAGAAAAGAACAGAGCTTGCTGAGAAATGGGAGAGAAAGATGGAAATCCACACCAAGATTTGGTGCAGGTCCCTCTAAGCAAAGAGAGCCACCATTGGTTCTTGTTCACCAGTGCAAGATTGTGCAAAATACTTGTGTTGGGTTAAATAATGTCTCTTGAAAATGCACATGCACCTGGAATCTCAGAATGTGATCTTATTTGGAAATAGGGTCTTTGCAGATGTAATTGGTTAAAATGAATTCTTACTGGGCTAGGGTATCCTTATAATAAGAGGAGAGACACTGAAACACAGAGAGAAGCAACCTATGTGTTTTAGTTTCCTCATTACTAAAGCAAGTAATATCCAATAGGGTTGCTTAAACAATGGGTATTTATTGACTCATGGTGTTATGGGTTAGAGACGTTCATGTCAAGGTGTCATCAAGGCAATGCTGTCTTCCCAAGATTGGTGTTCTGGGACCGGTGGCTGGTTATCCTTGATCCTGGGCTCCTCTGTCACAGGGAAATGCACATGGCAGCTGCTCCTGGCCTCTCCCCTCACTTCCGGGTTCCCCTCACTTTCAGCTTCTGGCTGCTCCCACTGTGGGCTTGTTCTCTTTCTCTCTGAAAACTCATTCTGCTTATAAAGGACTCCAGTAATAAGATTAAGACCATGCTGATTGAGTTGGGCCACACCTTACCTACAGTAACCTCATCAAAAGGTCCTACTTACAATAAGTTCACGCCCATGATTCAGTTTAAGAGCATGTTCTCTGGGTTACAGAGCTCCAAACCACCACATGTGAGGACACAGACAGAGACTGCGGTAAGGCAGCTGAGAGTTAAGGAATGCCAAGGATTACTGGTCAGACCAGCAGCTAGAAGAGGCAAGGAAGGATCCTTCCCCAGAGTCTGGAGAGAGTAAGGCCCTGTCTACCACTTGATTTTGGACTTCTAGCTTCCAGAATGTGAGGAAATAGTTTTTCTGTTGTTTAAAGCCACCCAATTATGGCAATTCTATTAATCGAATACAAAACTCACCAAAAAATAATTTTAAAATTGAGAACAGCATTGTAACAGCCAATAGAAATCTTGATTTTTCTAAAATGAAAGGGTTAATACTTTTGATAATTTTTAACGTGATTTTGATTTAGCACCTTGATCTACGTATATGAAGCAGGGAGGGAAGAGAGTTAAAAATTAAAGGTCTCTAGTATTAGAAACCCACACAAATAAAGATATATATATATATATATATATATATATATATATATATATATATATATATGTTTGCTTAGGGAAGGATAATGCCTACTTTATATTTTTCTGATGTAAGCGTTCCTTCATTTCTACCTGGTATCACTTGCTTTTTTAAAAATTTTACATTCAAAAGATGCATCAGTTATTCTTCTTCAATTGCTTTCTGGTAATTTTGGGAAATTACAGCCTTGACCAATACTAAGCTGGAAAGTTTTCCAAGAAAACATTTGCCAAACCTTCTAAATAGAACCTTTTCCTCAGTGAGAGCAAATGCGTGAAATTGCCCTGATGTACAAGGATAACATAGAACTACACTGCTCAGAAAACTCTTGGGAATTCTTCGTGCACCATTTGCTTTGTTTTCCTAGAAGGTAAACTTCAGTATTAGAACATAGGTTAATTTGGGCTAAGTCACTAGAAGTCTTCAAAATTTTCCTCATAAAATATATATTTCCTTAAAAATTTTCTTGCATTTTTAGATCACTCAAAGAAATAAATGGCCCATATTCTTTTTCTTCCTTAAACTCAAAACAAATTTTCTCTAAGATGAGGTGCTTCCAGATAGTAATTTGCTTGGCAGTCCTTGAAAAGGTTGATCAACAAATTTGTCACCAGTTATTAATTATTTACCACACAGTATGCAAAACATGGTGAAAATCACAGAAGCACTTAGGATCTATTAGTTATGCAGATAAGAGTTCATATATGAAAAGAGAATCAGGTGCTCTCTTAACTAAGGTTTAAGAAAGAGGACTCTAGAGTTAAGGCTTGAATTCAAATCAGTCATTTACAAGCTGTGTGAGCAAAGTTATTTGCTTCTCTGAGCCTCATTTTCAAAATTTTCTATGAGAATAGCATAATAATAGAACCTTAAAGAGTTCTTCCGTGGATTAAGACATGAGAAGTACTATGTATAGTGCCTGTCACCTAGCAACAGGAACAAACCACCAGATACTCTTTTTTTTTCCCACAAAAAAACTCTGAGCTCACTAAAATTTCTAAGAAAAACTTAATTAGATGGCCAATGAGTGTTGGATATGTGAGTCTCCACACCTCTGAGTTTCCTGGGTTATGTTAACATAGTAAACGTAAGCATCACTTCTTTCCTAGGTAACTCCATAGCAGTAATGAGTCCTGATAAACATCTCTGCCAAATATTCTTAAACTATATCTTGAAGAAGCCAGAATCAGTCAGCACATTTTTAGGGTATGTTTCCACTCTAATAGAAGTAAGAAAGTCCAAACTATATTTATTCTTAATACAAAACATAAAACACAAAACATAAATAATATTTTAAAATAAAGACAACCAAATTAATTCCTATATTTAAGAACTTCATATCTACTATTGAATGCTGCTCTGTGCCAGGTTCTTATCTAGGCACTGGGGAGTCAGCTGTGAATGAAACAACCGAAGTCTGCTCTCTTGGAATTTACATTCTAATGGACGGAGATTAAAAGTAAATAAATAGACAAATAAATATATAGTGTAATGGTAACAAGTGCAATGAAGAAAGCTATAGCAAGACAAATGCACAGAGATTGGGTAGCTCTTTTTTTTTTTCTTATGAGGTACTAGGGATCAAACCCAGGATCTTATACATGGGAAACAGGCACTACAACCACTCTCTGATGAGAGTTGGTGTTTTCATATGTTTGTTTGTTTTTAGGAGGTACCAGGGATCGAACACAGGTCCTTATACATGGGAAGCAGGCACTCAACCACTTGAGCTACATCTGCTTTCCTGGGGTAGCTCTTTGACACAAGGCAGACAGTGACTTCCTCTGTATTAGTTGGCCAAAGGGGTGCTGATACAAAATATGAGAAATCCATTGGCTTTTATAAAGGGTTTTTGTTTGGGGTAGGAGTTTACAGATACCAAGCCATAAAGCAGAAATTACTTCCCTCACCAAAGTCTATTTCCACATATTAGAGCAAGATGGCTGCCGATGTCTGTGAAGGTTCAGGCTTCCTGGGTTCCAGGATCTTGCTTCTCTCTGGGTTCAGGGTTCCTCTCTTCCCAGAGCTTGCTTCTTCCTGGGCACAGGGTTCCTCTCTTCCTGGGGCTTGCTTCTCTTTCCTCTGTGAGCTTACTTCCCAGGGCTCCAGGTGAAGGCTTCAGTATCAAACTGCAACATCAAAAACCCTCACTCTGTCCTTTGTCATATCTTTTATCTGTGGGGACTCCCCTTGGTGGGGGGTGACTCAATGACCTAATGACATGGCCCAATCAAAGCCCTAATCACAACTTAATCACGCCCAGGTGCAGACCAGATTGCAAACATAATCCAATATCTATTTTTGGAATTCATATCAAACTGCTACAGCCTCTTTGAAAAGATGATCCATGAACAGAGGTCTGATGGAGTGGTGAAGCAAGCCATGCAGATGCAGAAGGAGCATCTGAGGAATAGGAACAGTAAATGCAAGTGTCCTGAGTCAAACAGAACTTGGCGTCTTTAAGAACAGAGTGGCCCATTATGAGACAACTACAATTGATGATAGTGGAATGATGAGAAATGATTTGATGCTACGGAAAACTGAGATATCGTTTGCATTCCTACACCAATTATGTTAAATTATTTTTAAATAGAAAATTTTAAAGTAAAATGTGTTTTAGAAGTCTGCCTATACTTGTCATTAACATAATCATCATTAAAATACATTGCCATGTATATCTTTGGAAAGATACCAGGTATGTGAGGCAGGCTGACGCATCAAGGCTACTCCGAACATTGTAGCTTTTATTTTTATTTAAAATATACATTAATTTCCATTTGAGACAGTTTCTGCTTTATGTACTATTTTTAGAGAACTTTTTGTTGTTTAAAAATCATAATCGCAGCTTCAACAAACAACCCAACACATGTCCCAATCCAGGTCCCGCTGGCTAGAGCAAGGGTTCTTAACAAGGGGTCTGTGAGCTTGAACAGATGTTCAAAACAACATTATTCTTCTGGGGACGTGTTGGTGCAGGTGTGATCTATTTATTAAATGATACCTGTATAGTGTGGACTTAGTAAGGGGTCCGTGGTTTTCACCTGACTGGCAAAGGGCTCCTGGAACAAAGGAGGTTGCAGGCCCCTGCCCTAGAGGAAGGCAGAGGGTTCTTCTCTCCCATCCTGCTGCCCGTATCATTCGCCAGGAGCCTGCTCTGGGAGGCAGTCTACCTGCTTGCCTGCCTGCCCACCGCGTGCCAAGTCAAAGGCAGGGAGGGCTGGTATGGGAGCTGGCTCCCTGTACCCCTCACCCTGTGAACATCTGCAGTCTATGAGTCAGGTGTGGGAAGATGGGGCCATTCCCTGGCCAAGAGGCCCCCATGGGGAAAAGATAAAGAGCCAGCACCCCACTGGGCTCACCCCTCCCCAGCCCCCAGCTCACGGGAAGCTGTCATCATCTTCTGCTCCCTCCTTAGTAAACTCCAAGTCTTGCTGCTGTTGCTCACACGGCTCCACTGTAGACTTCAAGTCCTTATTGTGCTGTTTGGGAGGAAACTTCAGGGCCTTGACAGCCATGTTGTGGATGTCTAGGTAGAAGGAGTTGCACTGGTAGAAGGCTAGGTGGGGTTCTCGGGTGGAATAGCATCAATCACCTCCTTGGACTGCACACAGCCCTTCTCTTGGTTGATGCTGGCTTCAGTGGCAGCAACGGGACGGCAACACTGAACTCTCCATTCGCAGGGCTGTGCAGCTGCAGCTCCTGGGCTCCCGCAGCCGGGGAGATCGAGGAATAGGAGAAGCGGGTCATGCGCACACCTGTCTTAACTACAATGCACCACAGTCGGGTGATGAGGGTGTGGGTTCCATCTGCTTGAAACTTCTCCCAGACTGCCCCAGGACCCGGCTGCACTTGGCTAGGTTTTCTGTCCTGAGCACTTGGGCGGGAAGGAGGTAGGGCATGCGCTGGAGGGAGGGTTGACGGAACTGCAGCCTGAAGGGCCTTGCCGAGGGCCTTGGCCATTGTTCTCCAGGCCTCCGAGCACTCCACTGGGACGGCTTGCTCGGCCCTGCGTAGTGGGGGCCCCGTGCCCACTCGCTGTTGGCCTACTGGAGGAGCCCGGACTTGGACACCAAGGTCTCAGCTAGTTGTAGGAGCTGCAGGGTACGTAGCAGGAGGTTCCGTCTGCATCATGCGGAAAGGGCCGTGCAGCGCCGAGCCTGCAGGGAGCTGCGCGCCGCATCCAGCCTGTCCAGGAGCTCGCAGACCTGGGCCCGATCTAACGCTCTGCGCGACGTTCAGGGCTTCATCGGAGGTTTTCCGTGCCTCTTTGTAGCTCTTGCCACAAAGATGCCCGGGAAGGGTTGTAGAGGGGCTTCCGCTTTAGACTGCCTGATCAGCGCTGCGCCACCTGGCCGAGCCCTCCTGCTTCACCGCGCCCCACGACTCAGCCTCAGCTGCAGACCCAGGCAGGGCCCCTGCAGGAACCCTCGCCCCGGGCACCAGGCAAGAGCCCGGGCCTGCGCAGCAGCGCGGGCTCAGGCCGCATGTGGCGGAGCGCCTCTGAGCTAAGTACTATTTGATTGAAAATTAAACAAATGTCTAATGAGTATCTCTTTGTGCCAGCCACTCTCATACATTTTGGAATTATTGGTGCAAAAGATAGACATCTTGGCCACCAGCCAAATTATCTCAAGTAAATATAATGTCAAGAATGTTAACCTTAAAATGCCACTTAGGGGAGAGCATCATTAAAACCTGAGAAATGTAAATAAGATGATTATATTTGATTCTGCCTTCCTGGTTTGTGTTTACATTAATTTGGAAAAGGTATACTTCTTATAGTTATTTACAGCTTACTATTAGATACTGTTAAAATATGTAGTCTAAAGTGAATGTGACTACATATATTTTGTTTCAGTTCCAAGAACCAAAAATATGGTTTTGTAAATGCTGGTGTCCTCCCTTCAGGATAATGTGAATGGTTTTGTCCTTGCCAGGGATTGCTATACAGCCATGGAAATATCATTAACAATTACATAGGGGCAAAAACTTTATTACAGATTTGGCAGTTAATTTATTCCCTTTAGCTTTCAGAAATCTTTCATAAAAGTAGATAACAAAGAATCGAATCTACAATCTTGTTGTGAGTGTGTGAGTGGGTGGTTATGAACTGAGATATCTGACACCCAGTTGTTAGCAGATCAGAATGCAAAGCCTAACTGAAAGGCTAATTGTGTTTGGTGTCCCATGTGGCACAGCAATAAAAGAGAGACTCACAGTGCAGTAAAGAACACTCCTGAAGGCTGAGCGCCATTGGTTTTGCAGCATGTCTCAACGAAGCTCAGAGAGAATAAATTTGTATCCATCTTCCTTACCTTCATTCACTAAAATTTTATCCATTCAATATAAGATCTTTAAAAAGAGGAAAATAATTTATACGCTTATTTGTATTTGCCAGGACTGCTGTATTGAATACCATAGACTGGTTTGCTTAAGCAACCGGAATTTCTTGTCTCAGTTTTGGAGGCTAGAAGTCTCAAATCAAGGTGTCAGCAGGCCATGGTCCCTCTGAAGTCTATAGCATTCTGGAGGTGGCTGATTGGCAGTCCATAATCAATCTCTGTCTCTGTCACATGGCCATCTTCCTTCCCATCTGTCTCCTATTGCATCCAAGTTTCTTCTGCTTATAAGGATTCCAGTCATTTTGAATTAAGGCTCACTCTGATTCACTTTGGCCTCACCTTAATGAATACCATCTTTAAAGAGCCCATTTACACATGGGTTTACATCCACAGAAATGGTGTCAGGATTTGAACATGTCCATACCAATTCTATTCAACATACATTGCCCCTGGTTCTAGAAAAGAGAGAAGAGAGACACTCTGCTCTCTGTACTAGAACCAGAGAGAAAAAACAGGGTAAAAACAGGGTCAAAGTGATGGAGAAGACCATCAGACCCAATGCAGATGCTTAGGGTTTGCTATTATCATCACCACACTGACTTTGAAACTCTCTTGCTATTGTTCCCAGCCCACAATCCTTTGAAAAGCCTGTTACCCCAGAAAAATCTGAAAGAGAACTTGGGTAACAATATGATATTGATTCTGATATGATATGTTTATATTACTTCACGCTTGGTGCATGACAACTTCTTCTGTGGTTGTCTCATTAATTTTTAAGCTTTAAAAATATCTTTTTATTCCCCATTGTGATTATAGAGTAAAATAAGAGGGATATAGAGTATAGTTCTCTTCCAGGAAAAGAATCATAATGGATGGGCAATCTTGTTTTATTATATATAACAATGGATGACATTTTTTGACAGGTACCGGATAAAATACTTTACATGTGATTAGTTCTTATTCAATGTAGTGAGATTGAAATAATTATTACACTTTTTTTTCAGATTAGGAAAGTAATTTCACAACTATCAGTTCGATTTACACTTAAGTCTGATTTACTCTAAAGCCTGTGCTCTTAACCGATGTCCTAAAGCTGCCTTCCCTAGTCTAAGAACCTCCAGGTTTTTGTTTGTTTTTAACAAGCTTAACCCACTTTGCATCTCCCTGTAGCATTGGGATCTGCAGTGTTGAGGAGGGGGTAGGGTTCTCCTAGCAAAATCCCATGGGAAAGGGAGGACATGTCAATACCACCATGTGGAGGGAAGAAAAGAACGAGAGCCCCTCATAACCACGTTTCTCTCACCTTTAGAAATCCTGTTGAACTGCAGAGAGTAAGAAATAAAGTTTTGACAAATTCACTGATCTACCAGGTAAGACTTTGAGAGCTACTAATAATATATCTCTCTGGATGGGTTTTCATGTTATCTCTGTATGAAGTCACTTCATTTCCAAGAATATCTGTGAATTAGGGAATGTACTAGCTAGCTGTCAGTGTTTTAGTTTGCTAAGGCTGCTGATGCAAAATTACCAGAAATGTGTTCACTTTTATAGTGGGGCTTTATTAGGGTAGAAGCTTACAGTTCCAAGGCCTTGAAAATGTCTAAATCAAGGCATCGCCAGAGATACTTTCTCACCAAAGTTTGGCTGCTTTTTGGATCCTAGGCTCCTGCACGTGGTAAAGCAAAATGGTGGCTCTCCATCTGTGTCTCTGCCTTCATGTTCTCTCAGAGCTCAGCTGTGGGCCATCTCTTCAGCTTTGAGCTTCTGTGGGCCTAGCCTCTAGGGGGCCTCTTTTCATGCCTCTGGGCTCTGCTGATTTAGTGCCTCTGGGACCTCTTTTAGCTGCTCAGGGCTTCTTTGCCTTTCTGTGGCTGCAGGTCATCCTCTCTCTCACATGGCAGGGTCAAAATCATGGCTTCCTTTCTTTGTCTGTTTCATGCCTCCAGTTCCCAGTTTTTATAAACCCCTAGAAAGAGGGCAGAGACCCAACCTGTGTCAAGCCTCACTGACATAGTCCAATCAAAGCCCCAAAGTAATCTGATCAAAGTTCCCTTAACTGAATCTAATGCCATCAGAGGGCCCCACACCCACAGGAATGGATGTTATAAGAACATGATCTTTTCTGGGATTCACAAAAACTTCAAACTGTCACAGGGTCTATAAGTCATCATATTTAAGTAGTAGTTTACTTTTATCTTTATCCCAGCCCCCATCTTAGAGCATGATATTTCCTTTTTAATGCTTGGTCCAACCTGTATGGTTTCTTTCTTAAGAAAAACATCCCCAGATAGGAGAGAAACTAAGAAAGGAATGGTGTGACTCTCAATGCCATTTTTTGTTTGTTTATTTTAATGGTAGAATTTTTCATTTATTTAATCACTGAATTTCAGTTTTTACAAATAGTATTAGAGCAATTTAGGCAACTAAGGTTTTGGGGGATAACAGTTCTTATACATGAGGAACTCTGTTACATGCTCCATTTTTCTCCAAGTAACTATTGACTGGATTAACAAATATGTCACAGAAACAAAGTGTGTTTTTTGTTTTATTTTTAAGCCATGGATCAATGCATTTATATTACACAAAGTCATAAACAAACATGCATTTCTCATTTATTAGGAGGACTGAAATAGATGCTTAAGCATTAAGGCAATGATGATTCTAAAACATAACAAAATTCTAAGTGAAGGCTTTGTTTATTTTAAAACCCATATTCATAGGTAACTGTGACCAAAGCAAATTCTTTTGTCTACTAACTTGAGTTCATCTGCACAGGATATACGTTATTTACCCATTACCAACACTCCCACTTTATCTGATATATGGACTATGAATTAGTAACAACATCACTGTTTCACTTTAACAAATTATTACTTCCCTTGTTTGATTTTATTTTGTGGATTTAGCCTTCAGATGCATAAGTGTGTACAAAAGGGACAGAGCATTTATTAGGAAACTTAGAATACTTAAAAAACTGCATTGATTCCTACTTTTCTGAACGTTGGCTTACAGTTAAGCAGCATCTCCTAAATACAGAAAATTCCAACATGTTTCTTGACCATGCTCCTGTCTCAAACCAAACCAAACAAAAATGTTCTTGCTGATTAAAAACAATAGGTTTCCTTCTTTATTCTCTTTGAAGACTGTTTGATTTAACTTAAAAAAAAAAAAGCAACAAAAGACTTCAAAGAAAGCATGCTCTTCTTCAAAGTTAGGCTTCATCTAAGTCTCTTAATCCCCAAAATAACATTCAAAGAAAAAAAAACACAACTCCATTTTTGCTATCAACAAGAAGTTTTAAGCAGGTCTATGGGTATTGTAATACATACTGACATTTCAAGGATAAGAAGTGCCAAGATATAATTTGTAAATCCAGACTGAATATTCAAATCAATTTATTTATTGGATGTCATTTGCAGTTTCTACCTCAACTTTGCAGTGGTCATTGGTAAATATTCTGATTACCTTATGCTTAATTTAGTTAATGTGTGATGTGTTCGTGATACAAATGGTAGAATTCTAAGTTCTAGTTGTGATTTCCTCACATGGTTACTATTGTGCATGCAATGTATGTCAGGGATGATCTGCAAGTACAACGATCCTCAAGTAATTGAGACACCTTAGATATAAGAAGCTTTAAAACTGTTGTAACTTCAAAATTCTTTGATGTCACATTACAAAAGAGAAAGGATCCACAAATGTATTCTTAGTGTTTTTCATAACTCATAGCACCCAATATGAAACTATTATTCCCAGATTAGAGTTATAGCTCCGTAAACAACAATTTCAACAGTTTTTTATTGACTTGGTGAGTCAGTTCAGTGAAACAACCTGTCAATTTCATACCATATAATGGTCCAGCCAATTTAACTGAATTGCCAAAGAGTTTGAAACAACTGAGCAGTTGAGCAGTCAATTCAGGCAAAACAGTTAAAGTTATTTTAGCTGTAGTCACAGTTCTAAGCAAATGTTATAAAATTCTATAAATATGGTATGTTTTATCACCCAAAATTTCTGTTTTCTTTATTATGAATTATTCCTATTGTTTCATTATCTTTACTCACATATGTTACATGTATATTTTTCCAAAATTAAGTTTACATTAAAATATCCTGAATTTTAAGAAAAAATAGAATTCAGTCATTTCTAGATGTATCTCTGTAATCTATTAGAAGAACATTAAGTTGGCAATGAAAATCGAAATTAGGGCGGTGGACTTGGCCCAGTGGTTAGGGCGTCCATCTACCACATGGGAGGTCCGCCGTTCAAACCCAGGGCCTCCTTGACCCGTGTGGAGCTGGCCCATGTGCAGTGCTGATGCGCGCAAGGAGTGCCCTGCCACACAGGGGTGTCCCCTGCATAGGGGACCCCCACACGCAAGGAGTGCACCCCATAAGGAGAGCCATCCAGCGCGAAAGAAAGTGCAGCCTGCCCAGGAATGGTGCCGAACACACGGAGAGCTGACACAACTAGATGACGCAACCAAAAGAAACACAGATTCCCATGACGCTGACAACAACAGAAGCAGACAAAGAACACACAGCAATTGACACAGAGAACAGACAACCAGGGTGGGGGCGGGGGGAAGGGGAGAGAAATAAATAAATAAATCTTTCAAAAAAAAGAAAATCAAAATTAATACAGAGCACTTTAACAAATATGACTATTCAAGAATAGTATGAAAAATATTAATTTTATAAAGCAATTTTGAAAAGAATTAAGTGCAAAAATATTTACTAAAAGCAATACCCATTAAAGAACATCAGCAACAACAAAAGCAATTCTGATTGAAGCCTTCTGTGTTGTGCATTTTTGTATGAGTTATTTCACAAAGGAATATTTTAGTTTCCTTGATTGTATGGAAATAAGAGTTGTTGTGGGAATACCTTATTCATCTTTCAGAATACTGAAGCTCACAAATTGTCATTTAGAATCAAAAGGAATACATTAGGGGCATTCTCTTCCAACCAAGATGGAGTCACGGGGAACAGAATTATTACCCAGCATCAAAAATTTCAAAAGTTAACCAGCCACATGAAGTAAGTTATTGAGATACTAGCCATTAGGCAACGCGATACATTGACCCCTGCAAGATGCGGAAATGAGTCCGATAATTTCCCTCTGTTTTTGCTTTGAGATAGTTTCCAGGCCATAGCATAGGGAGGTGAAGACTAGGCAGAACTTGGCTGGCTGACTTCTGGGGTAGAAAATACAGAGCTGAAAATCTGGGAACGAAAGGATGGCTAGAGTTTGCTAGACAGAAAATTGGAGAGGAGAGACCTTTACAGAAAATGAACTGAACTTCAGAGATCAGCAGCAGGTTCCCCTCACATGCATCTTTAGCACAGGTTTGATCAGTACTTTGAGGAGACTGTCCAAGACCAGGCAAGAACTACCTGAGTGGAATAGAGGTGGTGGTGCCAGGCACTAACTAAGGGCTGGAAGTAGCACCTTTTCCCCCGACCCAGACTGGAAACCTCATGATTCATGGGGCATTGGGAAGAATACACCAAAGTGTTTTCAGAAGTAGTGGGAAATAATTAGTCTGAAGCACTTTTCCAGTCTCATTTAACAAATCTTACATGCAAGATCAAACAGTATCCAAGCAAATTAACTGTGATCTAGGACAAAACTCAAGAATATTTATAGGAATAAAAAAATATCCAAGTAAATTTCACAATGTCTGAAACTCAATTAAGAATTATCAAACAGGCAAAGTAGTAGACTTATAATGAGGGGAAATTTTCAATCATTTGAAAGATGTTAGAATTAACAAATTAAGACATTAATAGTTATTTTAACCTTATTCCACATGTTCAGTAGTTTAAGGATAGGTATGGAATATATAAAAAATAAAAAAGTGAATTTCTAGAAATGAAAACCAAAATGTGTGAGATGAAAAATGCACTGAATGGAATTAATGATAAATGGGTGTAAGATGTTAGTGGAGGGATAGTGTATGGGAATTCTGCACATTGTGCATGATTGATTTGTAAATTCACAACGTCTCTAATAATTAGGGGTTCTCCTGAGGGCTCTAGAGACATCTGGACACTGTATGCAGGGCAGACAACCCCAGGAAATTGGCACAGAGTGAGTGGGCCTTACCTTGGAATGTATGCTATCCCATCTTCCCCAGTGTATCAGAGTTAGACTCATTTAGAATTTCCCTAAACGAGTTTTTTCTGCCCCATCTATTTGAATTCATAATTAGCACTATACTCATAAAATATGTGTCCCAGAGACTTAAAACTTCCAGCTGTTCAGCAGAATTACAGCCAACACCTACTTTACAATTCATCAGACTCACCAAGGACACCTAACAAATGCATGCTGATGGACAACACCCATCCCAAAGGGCAGAAAATACCTGCAACTACAAACAAGATAGTTCCATCCATCTGCCCCATGGGATCTAAACCCCCTCTCAATCAGAAGCAGAGTGGGTATCACCATCGCCAAATCCTCAAGATATAGGAATGAACAAACATAAGGGGATAATGCAACTGTGGACTAAAGTAGACTTATTATTATTCTAGTGGTAGAAGAATTTGTAATATTGTTATAAAGATGTGGTCACCAGAGGTTCTGAGGGGAGGGAGAGGGAATAATAGGTGTAACATAGGACATTTCTGAGACATTGAAATTGTTCTGCATGACATTACAGTGATGGATACAAGCTATTATACGTTTTCTCAAACCTATGAAATTATGTGGTGCAGAATGTAAAACATAATGTAAACTATAGACCATGCTTAGTAACAATGCTTCAGTAAATTCATCAAATGTAACAAATGTATCACACTAATGAAAGATGTTGTTAATGGGGGAAAGTGTAGGACAGGGAGAGTGTAGGGTATATGGGAATCTATATTTTTGATGTAGCAGTTATGTAATGTAAAGCTCCTTTAAAAATAAGGAAAAAGTTTAAAAATATACATGTATATATAAAAAGAAAAAAAATACTTCTAAATCTGGGGTAAAAAATTGGTGCCTCAGTTTTCCCATCCCCTGCCTATTTGATAGAACTGTTGTGAAGGTTCGTGTTAAAGTGCATTGTCTACAAAATGGTAGGAATTATTACATGCAAAGATGGCAGCTAGGATGATTGTTTATTTATGGTTACAAATATGTGGTCAACACACTAATAACTTAGATCCCTTTTCACACCTCTTTGATGTCCTTACTGTATGCAGACTTTTTGTCAGAGTCATATTCTTCATGACCAATGCTCAAAATGATCCTTCAGGGAGCTGACGTGGCTCAGTGGTTGAGTGCCAGCTTCCCACATATGAGGTCCTGGGTTCAATCCTGAGCTCTTGTACCTCTGAACAAGCAAGTGAACAAACAAACAAAACCATTTCTGAGATCTTGTATAAGAATATTCTTCCCATTTGCTCTTTATTTTTCAGCGGTATTCAGCTCTTAATAAATTCCTGTATTATGGAATGAACTATCTTTGGGTAATTGTGTTATTACATGTGTATCACCCCCTTAGGCTGGTACTTCCTGAGGGCAGTGCCTGTGTCTTTCAGTTTTGTGTTCCTGGCAGCCAGTACAATATCAAGAATGCAGTGTAAGCCCAATACTTGTTGACCTGGAATTAGAATAAAAATATGGATGATTTACTCTTTTTTAAACTGCACTTTAGTCTTACCACAATCTCAGGTAAAGCCAGGAGCTTGGAGTTTTCCATGTACCTTGGGCATTTTCTAGCTGCGTTGATTTTGGCTTTTATATAGTTTAGTCTGGGTATTTTCATCAATTCTATGGTGCTATTTGTTAACACATGAGATGTTCTTCTAAGTTATGTAATAATGTGCCTGCATTTCACTGGAGATGGCTCCCCAAAGGAAACTATTAATCTGACCTCAAATATATTTCCTTTTTGAGATTCGAGAACCTAAAAGAGTGATAGAATTTGATTTCATTTCTGTGTTCATTTTTTGCTACCAACTGCTAACTGGTTTTGAGATTCCAAAAGAAAATCTTTGCCCATGTGCCTTCTGATCATTGTATATTTTATTTCCCAAGAATTCAAGATTCAACTTGTTCTGCTCTGGGGGTGGGTTGTTTTCATTTATAGAAATATTGAGACAGCAGTGCATCAGCAAACTTGTATGGGGAAGGGAGATGAATATTTCAACTTATATTCATACTGCCTTGGGAGGAATTTGTAATCTGGATCCCACAGCTGTTGCTAAGTAAACCAGTGGGATTGGTTTCCTCTGGCTAAACCAGTAGGGGGTCCCCAAAGCCTTTCTGCAAGATGCTCTCTGCATTTTTATTACTTGCTGTAACCTTAACAAATGTTGTTTGGAAAGGTTTTTAAAAAAAATCTTATAAATTGTGTATGCCTCTACTGACTTGAAATCATGCTCATTCACAGGTTCTACAATTGGGAGAAAATGAAGCACATTTGGATGGACCTGGATTCTGAAATATTTTTCAAGAGAGGGAGCTCAATAGACTGATTTATCTGAATGTTCTAAGGGAGGGTTTTGAGGGTGATGTCATCGGATCTGGAGTGTGTGCGTTGGTGTGAACATGTGTGCATGTCACACTCTGGCAGCATCCATCCGTTTAACCTGCTTCTCTCTCGGTAGCATCGCACTGCTCCGAGGACTGACTCCAAACCTCAAGGCTGGAAGGCTTTGTCTTTGCAGAAGGCAGTCAGCTAGGGAAGGACCAAAAGCACCACGCCTGAGAGAGAAACTTTGCTAGGGGAGTGGCTGGGGCTCAAACGGGTCAGCGCCCACTTCCCACTTGGGATGATCCCGGTTCGGTTCCAGGTGTTTCCTTAAAAACAAACAACAGGCAACAGGCAAACAAATGAGGGAACTAGTTCACCGGTGGGTGGGGGTTGGTGCCACAGTGTGGCTCAGTGGATGAGAGCTGGCTTCCCACAGGCGACATCCTGGTTCAATCCTCACCCTTGAACCTCAAAAAAAAAAAAAAGGAAATTGGGTAGAATCAGAATAATTTTTTAAAAAGTAGACAGGGAGGGGTAAGCAGTTGGTGCCAAATCTTTTATGTACTTTATAGCAAGTGTTTTGCACCTAGTAGGTTCTTAGCGAGTATCAGCATTCTCTAGTCTTTGCTAGACATTCATGTTAATAACTGTACTTCTGGAGGAAAAAAAAAAAAACATGAAAACTTATGAGGTCATAATCTAAATGTACCTGCCTCTGAAAATCCTTGCTGCTTTTGTTTTCCTAGAACTTGCTTTAGGAGAAAATGTGTTTTTCAAGATTTCCCCCTGATAACGATGTTCGTATTTTTAGTTTATTACTTTAATCAGAGAGGAAGCAGCAAGTCTTTCAGGCCATGCTATTCTCACCTTGATCCACCTGATCCCTAAAGTTGATTTCTTGTTTTTAAAATACATATTACGTCATCTGTTCATGTCAGTAATGATTCAAAAATGAACTTATGTTTAAAAATTACTTGTGATTTAGAAAGGTTGGTTTCTACAGCTTTTAAGTGCAGGTACAGAGCTGATGTACATAATGAGTCTTTTGCTTTTTGCTCTTCATTCAACAGCAATATGTTTCCTTTGCTGAGCTTTGAATGGGCATTACGAAGGGGATTTTCAAGTGGCACCTGGGGAGAGCAAGACAGTCTTTAGCGACTGTATAAAAGGTACTGTGGATATATGTTGCCATATCACCATTTCTGGTGATTTAAATTCTGCACTAAATTGCCTCTGATAATGTTAGCCAACAAATTGGATGCAATTCTAGTAGCACATACTCTGACATCTTCTCTAGGGGATCTCAGCTGTTCTCTGCAGAAATACGATTGAAGCAAGGCTGCAAAGCAATCTTAATTACAGGGCAGATGGACCAGCTACAAATGGATGTTCTGCTGCTAGATGTTCTGTTCCAGAGAGGGATGCAATCAGTTCAAGCTGCCTTTGACTGATGTTTCAGATTGTGGTCTTATAAACAGGTCTTAAAATAGCTACTTTTTAAAGATTGTAAAAGCCTGTAATTAGAGTATGCCTTAAAAATTAACCCTAAAAAGAAAAGGGGCTGGAGATGGGATCACTTTCAGTTTTGAATTACCAGCTGAATGGCTGTAGTGCTCTGTTTTTAAAAGAGGAGGAAGCAGGTCGTTAGAGGGGTTGCAACTAAATGCAGTGTGTCAGAAATGAAAGGAAAATGGAGTTTCCTTGGTGCTGGAGAACTGTGTAATTAACTGGGATAACAAGCATTGATATTTATTGTAGTGGAATGCAAGGAAGAAACTGAAAAACAAAATTCCTGGTGTCTCTTCTCCACATCTGCCTAACTAATTTGGGGGCAAATCTATCATTTTAATCTGCACGATGCTGTTCCCCTTTTGCTAAAGGAGCCTGGTGTATATCAGATATGAGACATTTAGTGAGGCTTCCAAGGCTTGGGATGGGTTTGACTGCAGGTGTTTAATGCCTACCAGGACTTTGGACAAACCCACAAGCAGTGTTCCTTGGCTTGAAATGATTTGTAATATTTAAAACTCTTCACTAAGTGTCATTGGCTACTCTACCCACTAGGAGGAGCTCGAAGCTACTTCCTCCGCTCTGCTCACCTTCACCGAAGCTTAGGTCAATTGCAAGGGCAGGAGATTTGAGGTATTTGGATACTAAGGAGTTACTATTATGAAAAATGGGATTAATGCTCCCAGCCCCTAAAGGTATGATTTGGCAGTATGGTAGTCGAGAGTATATCGTTTCCTGGAGTCGCACTGCCAGGGTTTAAATCCTGGTTCAGCTTCCTTATCTTTAAAAGTAGGATAATACTAATAGCTAGCATTAGAGATTGTTGTGAGCAAGAAATAAAAGAACCCAGGTAAAGCACCTAGTTGAATGTCTGGTATAGAGTTAACACACTCATAAATATTACTTATTTTCAAGAGTATCATCGAGCCCCTCAGGTGTTCACTTTCTTGTGGGAATCCTCTTTGGAAGAGCTTGGTTTCAGCTCAGCTAGATGACGAATTAAGTCACCTGTGCTACAGTCATCAGTTCTGCCTCTAGAAGTCACGTAGCACAGTTGCTTGAAGCATGGACTCTTTAGTCACAAGGTTAGACTTTTGGTCTGACACTGATTATAGTCACTGTTATACTCTGTGACCCTGGGCAAATTATTTAATCTCTTTAAACCTCAGTTTCATGATTGTTTTATTCTTTTTCTTTTTTGAGGAACTGGGGTGGGGGATTGAACTCATGACCTTGTATGTGGGAAGCCAGCACTCAACCACCGAGCCACATTGGCTCCCCTGAGTTGGTTTTTTCATCTGTTTGAAAATGAAACCCAGGACTCCCACGTGGGAAGCAGGTGCTCAACTGCTTGAGCTGAATTCCCTCCCAGTTCATGTTCTTTTTTTTTTGATTAAAGATTTGTTTATTTCTCCCTCCACGCCCACCTTGTCTTCTCTCTGTGTCCATTCTCTGTGTGTTCTTCTGTGTCTGCTTGTCTTCTCTTTAGGCAGTACTGGGAACCAATCCTGGGACCTTCTGGAGTAGGAGAGAGGTGCTCGGTCTCTTGAGCCACCTCAGCTTTCTGATCTGCTGCATTTCTTGTTGTCTCTCCTCTGTGCCTCTTTTTGTTGCATCATCTTGCTGTGCCAAATCTCCGCTCAGGCAGCTTGCTGAGCAGGCAAGCACTCCTCCGCAGGCCAGTACCCCTGCATGGGCCAGCCCTCTTCTGAGGGCCAGCACTCCTGCATGGACCATCTCTCCACTCGGATCAGCTCTCCATGTGGGCCAGCTTGCCTTCGCCAGCAGGTCCCCGGAATTGAGTTCTGGACCTCCCATATGGCAGATGGGAGCCCAATCACTTGAGCCACATCTGCTTCCGTGATCTTTTAATGAAGAAAACAATAGTACCTGAATGACAGGGTTGTTGCTGGTATTTCAAATGAAATGTAATTGTGTTCAGCAAAGTATTATTGGGTGATGGTAAGTTACTCAGTAAAGGTTTGCTAGTATTATCATTCCTTCATCCCAGCGCTTATTTCATTTTTCAAAAAGCTTTTATGCTTTTTTGTCAATGTTTTCTATTAAAGACATTTCAAGAATCCCTGATCATAGGAGGTTTTTGTTTTTCTGACAAGTGGTTTTTCCCATTTGCTTTGAACTCACACTCCACCTACTTACAAGTGTGATTCTGGTGATAAATGAATCTCAGTCATTTTAAGATTGCAGACTCTTGGATCAAAAGGTATGTTCTTCTTTACTTTATTCTTAGATGCCTCATTTTTTTAAGCTAAATATACCCAGCTTTGAAACCAAACTAGATCTTAATATTTGAGAAAGAACTTAAAATCCTTAAAATGGGAATAAAACTATCTAATTTATGGGATTGTGTTTTTAAATAAGCTTCAGCAGGGAAGCATAGTATCAGGCACATGGTAGACTGTCAATAAATAAGCCAGGCTTCTGGGGAAAGGTGGGGTTGCTGGGCCAGAGAAGTCCTGATAATCCAATTTCACTTGCTTCTAGGACCTTGAACCTGCCTTATCAGAAGGTAGGTTCCAAACTTTTACCTAAATATATCCCCCCTCTCCCATCCTTTGGCACAGACCCTTTTTCCATTGTCCATTCTCATTTCCCTGTCTCTATGCCACTAGATCCAACCTACAAATCTACCACTCATTAAGTATGGGAATATAAGTTGCTACCTGTGTTAGTTTGAGGTTTTCAGTTACCCCAGAAAAGATCATGTCCTAGATCTACTCTGTTCCTGTGGGTATAAACCAGTTATAGTTGGGACCTTCTTTTGATTAGGTTGCTGCAGTAGGGTGTGACCCTGGGTGGATCTTAATCCTCTTACTGGAGTCCTTTAGAAATAGGATGAATAGGGAGAGACACAGAAGCTCAGAAAGGAACCCACAGAAGCTGAGAGGAAAGGCGGTAGATGGAGCAGCCAGTAGCTGAAAGCAGTGGAGTCTAGAGGAGAAGGCGGACACCTCCATGTGCCTTCCCTGGACTTCCCTATCACATGCATTTTCCAATTTCAACTCTAACTGCTGACTTCAGGCAGCAGAAAGAGGAGTCCAGGATTGCCGAAAGCCAGCTTTGGGGGGAGAGCATAGCCTCCTGATGCCTTGCTTTGGACACTTTTGTCAGTCTCAGAACTATAGGCTTGCAAGCCAATAACCTCCCATTGAAAAAGTCAACCCATTTCTGTATATTGCTTCTGTCACCTTTTTTTGTTTTTTAAGGAGGTACCGGGGATTGAACCCAGGACTGCATATGTGCTAAGTAGCTAATCAACTGCTGAGCAGGAAGCAGACTTGACCCAATGGTTAGGGCTGTCTGTCTACCACATTGGAGGTCTGCAGTTCGAACCCTGGGCCTCCTTGACCCGTGTGGAGCTGGCCCATGCGCAGTGCTGATGCATGCGAGGAGTGCCGTGCCACGCAGGGGTGTCCCCCACGAAGGGGAGCCCCACACACAAGAAGTGTGCCCCGTAAGGAGAGCCGCCCAGCGCGAAAGAAAGTGTAGCCTGCCCAGGAATGGCACTGCCCACACGGAGAGCTGACACAGCAAGATGACACAATGAAAAGAAACACAGATTTCTGGTGCTGCTGCTAAGGATAGACGCGGTCACAGAAGAACACACAACGAATGGACACAGAGAGCAGACAACTCGGGGGGGGTAGGGGGAAGGGGAGAAAAATAAATAAATAAATAAATAAATAAATCTTTAAAAAACAACAACAACAAAAAACTGCTGAGCTACACCCACTCTGCAACTTCCCGCAGCCTTTAGCAAACTAAAACATTACCCCTTGTAAGTGATCACTGATGATTGTGTATTTTCATTGCTAATGGGCAAAAGACAACAATGGCTAAATGCATTGCTTAAGATTCTGGAGAAAGTCAAACATGAAAGTAAGGTTGGGCTAGTAAGGAAATCGCTGGACCCTGTGGGTAGGTGAAGGTCTGGGCCAAGCAGAAGGTGCCTGGGCAGCAATGTATAAAAGACTCTAAAGCAACTGCAGTACCATGGAGACATGGTGATATTTAATCCAGGTTTTTACATACACATCCTATTGCAGCTAGATTCTTTCATAGTTTGGCTTTTGCCAAATTGGAGTGCAGGTTAAAAGTTAAAATTAAAATGAAACAAAGCACTCCTTGCCTGACTGATGGATCTCTATTGAGAATTTTTCCAAAAGGTGACAACTCTGAGAACAGTCAGTTGAAAGTTGTCTGAAGTCAGCAGTTAGAGTCGAAGTTGGAAAATGCATGTGATAGAGCTGCTTAGTGAGAACCGGAGACTTTTCCCTTACACTTTAAGTCTTTAATATGCATGCTATAGTGTTATACCTGCCAAGGTGTTCTCTGATTTTGAAAATGGCAAAAAGAAACTAAAAAGAGAGAAAGAACTGAGAAGGTGAAAATATTTTGCTGACATAAAGGACAGGAAATAAAGATTTCAGTGATATTTTAAGGAGGACTTTGTGACATATCTTGATAACTTACTTCAATATGCATACATGTAAACTATGAGGGAGGACAAAGTATGAAAGAAGAAAGATTCCAAATTACGTTAAAATGTTACATTATATTATATGCATATGACTGAATTATCTGAAATGTAACTAAAGATGTATAAGTCTACTTTGCCTTTCTTCAATAAATAATTGTTGGATAGAAAATTTTAAATATTTGTTTCTGCATGAAATTATTAGTTAACCTAACTTGTCTGTATATCTAGGTATAGCTCTAGATGAGGATTCAAGTTATTCTGTTGTGGAGTGAAATAAGTTGCCTTTGCTTTTATTCTAAAGTTTACAAAGAAATATACCACCGAAGGTGTTTAGCAACGTGGAGGCTGATATTTAACTCTGGATAAAGCAAAGGGGAAATTAAGTGACAAGGTTGGCAGTATGCTGATACATCATTAAAATGGTGTACCTTTAAGAATAAACTAGACCCTCTTATTCATCTGTTTTCTATCCTCTTGCTGCTCTAGAGTCTGGACTAGAAAATAGTAATCATCATAAAATAAATAAATCCTTCCTGTTTCTCATCCTCAGATAAGTTATGTGGAGTTACCCATGTTAGAGGCAGCTTGAGTGCAGATCAATGCCTTGAAGTTCAGAGGGTCTTCCCCTGTTACTTTTGGTTTGGAGTTCGTTTTTGCATGGTCAGTCTTCTTGGTCCAGTTTCTTGATACCTGTTCCGAGGAGCACCCCTGGCCTCCTGCATCTCTGTCTAGTTGCACAGCAGGTTGACTGCCTTTCTCTTGGAATGCTTCCCAGGGCTCCACAAAGCACATTTTGCTTATGGCATATTTCATAAATGTTATCTTAAATCATCCCCAACATACTTATTTTTGGTGAATATCCTTTTGTCTGTTTTTTTTTTAATAGGGTTGTGATTGCAGGCTGAAATTTTATTTTGTTTGTTATTATTAATTAAGTTTTGGGTACCTCACATTGTGTGCTTGTACGGAGTCACAGAGTGACGTGGGTGGAGAGCTAAAGCCTGTCGGGTGGTGAAGGACTGCCTCTCTGAGAAGGTGACCCTTGAGCTAAGACATGAAGGTTAAGAAGGACCCATCATAAAAAGACCAAGAGCAGAAGAAAGGGCTGGAACAAAGGCCCACAGGCAGGAACGAGCTTGATATCTTATGGGACAGAAAATAGTTGGAATGTCTCAAAACAGGGGAGAATAGAAAGAGAAAATTTTAGGGCCACATACTCTAGGGCCTTGTAAGTTTGGCTAAAGGATTTGAATTTTAAAGTATAGTCACTGAGAAGGTATTTAAACTGAAAGGACTTGTCTTGGGGAATGACCTAATTTGATTTATGTTTTTCAAGGATCATCATACGATTATTTATTTTATTTTTTAAGATTTATTTTTATTTACTTCTCCCCCCCCTTCTATTCCCCCCATTGTCTGATCTCAGTGTCCATTCGCTGTGTGTTCTTCTGTGTCTGCTTGTATTCTCATTAGGTGGCTCCACAACCAATCCTGGGACCTTCCGGAGTGGGAGAGCAGCGATTATTCTCTTGTGCTAGAGCATCTCCCGGTTCTGCTACATCTGCTTATTTTCTCTCCTCTGTGTCTCTTATTGTGTCATCTTGCTGTGCCAGCTCTCCACGTTGGCCAGCACTCCTGTGTGGGTTGGTTTTCCCGCACGGGTGACTTTCCCATGCAGGGCGCCACCCCTGCACAGGGCCACACTCTTGCTAGGGCTGGCACTCCATGTGGGCCAGCTTGCCCTCACCTGGATACCTCCTGTATGGTAGATGGGAGCCCAATTGGTTAAGCCACATCTGTTTCCCATCATATATTTATTTGGACTTAATTTTACTCTCTATATAATTTTAAGTTTATTTCAACTTTTTATTACTGAAAAATATAACAAATACAAAAAGTAGAATAGTGTAATAAACCTTGAAGTACTCATCACCCAATTACAACAGTTGTCAACTAATGACTAATCTTATTTCACCTATACTCCTACCTATTCTTCCATGCCTCTGTTTAATTTTGAAGCAAATGCAATCATTTTATCTGTAAATAGTTCATCATGTATCCTTAGAAAATAAGATTCCTTTAAAAATATAGCATTGTAACACTAAAATAGAAATAATTCCTTACTATCATCAAAATCCAGTCATGTTTATATTTCATGAATTGTTTATATATGTAATATATAGAGCTTTTACATAAATATATAGTTTTATATATTTATATAGTTGGCAGATATAGTTGTGTTTGTATGTGTATGCATGTGTGTGTAATCTTGTAAAGTATGCATATGGTTTATTTGAATCTGGATTCAAATAAGTTCCATACACTGGAATTTGATAATACATCTCTTACTTTTTTAGACTAAGACTTCCCATCTCCTCTCTTCCCTTGCACAGATTTTTGTTATTCTGCTTATTATAGTTAGTTGATCCTATCAAGAAGAGGAGGTTGGAAAGTGCATATGCTTTAAATGACACTTCCTTTCTTTTAAAAACTGTGGGTGAATACATATGAATACACACACACATATGCAGAATAACACTTTTAATCCAGATCATAGCCAGAGTTTTCAGATAGGGTCCTCTTAAATGAGAGAATATCATATTATCATAAAGCAAAATGCTAAGATAACATTTTTTAGGTCATTCATGAGCTTCTCTCTTTTGTTAAGCAAAGCTTCACTTCATTTTCACTTGAAAATTTTACAATTTCAGGTACATAAGAATCCCATAATTTTTTTAAGGGCTTCATAGATGATGTAGCTATTTCTTAATAAAGATTTAAGGAACTTAATTATAAGGGACTTATATGTGATCTCTCATTCATATATAAAAACTTATTTTATTTTTAACCTGCATTTTTCACTCATTTCTAGGATAGACTGAATGTAAAACAGTTGACATAACCAGAAAGAACTGAAATTCAGATGTAAGTGTTGGATTGGCATATCACATTCTTTCTTCTTTCTCTCTTTTTCTTTTTCATTATGTGTATGAGTATATGTGTGTGGTAGAGTCCTTCACTCTTGATTCATGTTCCCAAATAATTCAAGCCTTTATAATTCTCAAATTCATTTAACGAATTTGCCATTGAACAGAGCATTAACTCTCAAATACGTCATCAGGCTCAAGGCCAAAGCATTCCTTTTCCTTTTCATGATTTTTTTTCGCAATTGTTTGTTGCTAGTGTATAGAAACACTACTGATTTTGGGATGTTGCTCCTGCACCTTGCCACATTATGAATCTATTTATTAACATTAGGAGCTTTGTTGTGGATTTTCCAGGACTTTCTGTATATACGGTCATATCATCTGCAAATAGAGAAAATTTTACTTCTTTCTTTCCAATTCGGATGCCTTTTTTTGAGGTACCAGGGGCTGGGGATTGAACCTTGGACCTGGTGTGTGGGGAATCAGTGTTTAATCACTGAGCCACACCCACTTCCCTGAGTTGGTTTTTCTCATTTGTTAGCTTGTTGCTTATTGTGTTTTGTTTTTAAGAGGCACCAGGAAACTGAACCCAGGACGTGCCATGTGGGAAGCAGGCACTCAACTGCTTGAGCCATATCTGCTCCCCTGGATGCCTTTTATTTCTTTTTCTTGTCCAACTGGCAAGAACTTCCAGGACAATATTGAATAACAGTGGTGACAATGGGCATTCTTATCTTGTTTCTGATTTTGCAAGGAAAACTTTCAGTCTTTCACAATTCAGTAGGATACTGGCTATGTGCTTTTCAAATATGCCCTTTATAATGTTGTGGAAGTTTCCTTTTATACCCAGGGTTCTAAGTACTTTGTCAAGAAGGGGAGCCAGATTTTGTAAAATGCCTTTCTTTGTATCATTTGAGATGATCATGTGATTGTTTGTTTCCTTCACTGAGTTAATGTGGTATATTAAATTAATTGATTTTCTTATGTTGAACCAACCTTTTATACCATGGATAAATCCCACTTGATCATGGTGTATAATCCTTCTTATGTGCTGTTGGATTTGGTTTGCTAGTATTAATAAAATTATTATATAATTTTTATTTAGGAAGTTGTAAGTTTACAGAAAATTCATGTAAAAATACAATGTTTGCATTTACCCCCTATTGTTGACGTTTTTCATTAGTGTGGTGCCTTTGCTACAATTGATGAAAGAATCTTATAATACCACTATTAACTATAGTCCACAATCTATAGTAGGTGTATTTTCCCATATATCATCCTATTATTAACACCTTGTAAAAGTACCATATATTTGTTATAATTCATGAAAGAATATTCTTATTTGTACTATTAACCACAGTCAACTTTACACAGCAGGGTTCAGTGTATTATTCAGTCCCATGTTATGTCTTCTAATTTCCTTCTAGTCACATATATGACCCAAAACTTCCCCTTTCTACCATATTCACACTCATATGGTAGTGAACATATGGGCACTCAGTGCTGTTAATTACATTCATGATAATATGCCACCATCACCATGAACCATTTCCAAATAATTATAGTCAACCTACATAGAAATTCTGCACAAATTAAGCATCAGCTCCCCATTCTCTAACTCCACTCTATCCCCTGGTAACCTATATTCTAGATTCCAACTCTATGAGTTTGCTTATTATAATTAGTTCATATCAGTGAGATCATACAATATTTAGCTTTTTGTGTCTAGTTTATTTCACTCAGCATGATGTCCTCAAGATTCATCTAGGTTGTCAGATGCATAAGGACTTCATTTTCTTTTTACACCTGAATAATATTTCATCATATGTGTATGTCACATTTTATTTATTTGGTCTTGGTTGATGGACACTTGGGTTGCTTCTATCTTTTGGCAATTGTGAATAATGCCATTAGGTACATTGGCATACAAATTTCTGTTTGAGTCCCTGTTTTCAGTTCTTCTTGGTATTTAACTAGTAGTGGGATTGCTGAATCATATGGCAATTCTAAACTTAGCTTCTTGAGGAATCTGGTTTACTAGTATTTTATAGAGGAATTTGCTTCTATATTTATAGGTGATATTCATCTGTCATTTCTGATGGTATCTGTAGCAGTTTGATGTTATTGATGAGTTCCAAAAAGAAATATTGGATTAGGTTTGTAAACTGGTCTTTTCCTCTGGGCATGTTAGATTATATTGGATTATATTGGATTCAGTTTTCTTGATTACTTGTGCCAGTAGGCTGCTGAGTCCCCGCCCCTTGGTGGGTGGGAACTCACCGATAAAAGACATGTCAAAGGACAGAGTGGGAGGGTTTTTAATGTTGGAGTTTGATTTCAGAATTTGATGCTGAAGTCTTAAGCCCCAGTAAGTAAGCACACAGAGGAAAGAGAAGCAAGCCCTGGGAAGAGAGGAAACCAGGAAGCCTGAACTCTGGCAGATGTTGGCAGGCATCTTGCTCCATTACATGGAAATAGACTTTGGTGAGGGAAATAACCTATGCTTTATATAGCCTGGTCTCTGTGAGCTCCTACCCTAAATAAATATCCTTGATAAAAGCCAACAGGCTTCTGGTATTTTGCATCAGCACCCCCATGGGTGACTAATACAATATCTTCATCTGGTTTTGTTATGAGGGGTGGTGTTGGTCTCATGGAATGAATTAGGGAGTATTCCCTTGTCTTCATTTCTTTGAAGAGTTTGAGGAGGGCTGGCATTAATTTTTCCGAAATGCTTAGTAAAATGCATTTGTGAATCCATCTAGCCCCAGGTTTTCCTTTATTGGGAGATTTTTGATTACTGATTCAATCTCTTTACTCGTTAATAGTTTGTTGAAATCTATTTCTTCTTGAGTCAGTGTAAGTAGTTTATGTTTCTAAGAATGTGTCCATTTCATCTAGGTTATCTAATTTGTTGGTATACAGTTGTTCCTAGTAGTATCCTCTTATAGTCCTTTTCATTTCTGTGGGGTTGGTAGTAATGTCTCACTTTTCATTTCTGGTTTTATTTATTTGTGTCCTCACTCAGATTTTGGTTTATCAATTGTATTGATCATATCAAGGAATCAACTTTTGGTTTTGTTGATTTTTTAAAACATTTTTTATTTCATTTATCTCTACTCTTTGTTATTTTCTTCCTTCTGCTTCCTTTGGATTTAGTTTGCTCTTTTTTTCCTAAATTCTTTAGTATTGTGATGTTAGGTTTCTGATTTGAGGTCTTTCTTCTTTTACAATGTAAGTATTTATGAGTATAAATTTCATTCTTAGCACTGCCTTCACTGCATCCAATATATTTTGTTATGTTGTATTTTTATTTTAAATCACCTAAAGATATCCCCTAATTTCCCATGTGATTTCTTCTTTGACCAATTAGTTGTTTAAGAGACATTGTTTAATTTTTACATATTTGTGAATTATCCATTCTCCCTCTGTTATTGATATCTAACTTTATTCCATTGTGGTCAGAGAAAGATACATTGCACGGTTTCAATATTTTGGAATTTATTGAGAATTGCTTTGTAATTCAACATATCATCTATCATAGAGAATGTTCCATGCACAATAGATTAGAATGTGTATTCTGCTGCTTTTGGGTGAAGTGTCGTTTATATGTCTGTTAGGTCTAGCTGGTTTAGAATATCATCCAAGTCTTCAATTTCCTTACTGATCTTCTTTCTAGATGTTCTATCCATTATGAGGGTGGTACCTTGAAATATCCTACTATTAATGTAGAAGGGTCTGTTTCTCCATTCAAATCTGTCAATAGTTCCTTCATATATATTGGGGCTCTACTGTTGGGTACATAGATATTTATAACTGTTATGTCTTTCTGTACAATTGACCTCTTTATCAGTATATAATGACCTTCTTTATCACTTGTAACAGTTTTTGACTTAAAGTCTTTTTTATCTGATATTAGTGTAACTACCCCAGCTCTCTTTTGTTTACTACTTGCATGGTACATTTTCACGTCCTTACATTTCAACCTATGTAAGTCTTTGAATTTAAGATGACTTTCTTGTAAACAGCATATAGTTGGATCATGCTATTTTTGCCTTTGATAGAGAGTTTAATCCATTTACGTTTAAAGTCACTACTGATAAGGCAGTATTTTCTTTTGCCATTTTGCTATTTTGTCTTTGTAAATCATGTACTTTTTGATCCTTAATTCTTCTGTTAATACCTACTTCCAAATTTATTTGTTTCTTTATGTACTGTATCATTTTGAATCCCTTCTAATTTCTTTCTGAACATATTTTTCATGTATTTTCATTGTTATCACAATGGTTTTAAAATTTAACATCCAAAATCTTTTACAATCATACTTGATTTAATATCAACTTATATTCAGTGGTATGAAGATATTCTGTTCCTATAATCCTCCATCACTCCACTTTTTTGGTACTTGTTACAAATTAAATTTTTGTACATTTTACATCCAAAACCATCAAATTATTGTTACTTTTTATGCAGTTGCATTTTAGTGCTTGTAAGAAGTAAAAGTGGAATTACATAACAAAAAATACAATAGTACTGGTATTTATAATTGCCCATATGGTTACTTTTACCAGAGGTCTTTTTTTCTTTATCATGTTTGGATCAACTGTCTAGTGTCCTTTCCTCTCAGTCTGAAGTACTCCATTTAGCATTGCTTGTAGGGCAATTCTAGTGGTGATGACCTCCCTTGACTTTTATCTGGAAATGTCTTAGTCTTTCCCTTGTTTTTGAAGGAAAGTATTGCCAGATATAAAATTCTTGTTTGACAATTGTTTTCTTTCAGCAGTTTGAATATTTTGTACCACTGCCTTCATACTTTCACAGTTTCTGATGAGAAATTCGTGCTTAATCTTATTAGGATTCCCTTGTGTATAACTCACTGCTTTTCTCTTGCAGCTTTTGGAACTTGCTCCTTATCCTTGGCTTTGGGCAATTTGATTACTGTGCATCTGGGCATGATTTTCTTTGAGTTTCTTTGTTTGGTGGTTCCTTGGAATTCTTGAATGTTGAATATATTCATATTTTTCATTAAGTTTGGGAAATTTTCTGTCATAATTTTTTTGACTATTCCTTGTGCCCTTTCTCACTTTCTTCTTCTAGAACTCCCATTATGCATTAATTAATATGCTTGATGATGTCTTACAGGTCTCTTAGACTCTGTTTATTCTTTTTTCTTTCTGCTCCTAAGCCTGAATCTTTTATGTTGTCTTGTCTTCAATATCACTGATTTTTTTTTTTTTTTTTTTTTTGGTCACCTCTAATCTGCTGTTGAAACTACCTAGGGAATTTTTAATTTCAGTTGTTGTGTCTTTCAACACCAGTATTGCTTAAGAGATTCTCACATTGTTCATTCATTGTTTTCTTCATATCCTTTGGTTCTTTCTCCATGTTTTCCTTTATTTCCTTGAGCATACTAAGGATCATTACTCCAAAGTCTTTGTTTGGTAATTCAAAATTTGGACTTCTCTGGTGAAAGTTCCTGGATTTTTATGTTGTTGCTTTGTATGGATGATCATTCCTCTCTTTGTCTTGTAATCCTTTGTTGCACACTGTACATTTTAATATTTTTAAGTGCTAACTCTGGCATTTATTCCCTGAGATGTCTGTTAAGTTTGTGTTTAGCTAGTGATAGGATAGATATTTCATTGAATGCCAGGAGCTAAACAATATAAACCATGATAAAATGCCTCTTTTACTTACAAATTGGCTCAGCTTTAGCTAGTGAGCTCCTACAGAGTTAACCCCCTTATCAGGAAAACTAGCTCAAGTGTAATGGGAAGTGCAGGGTCTTATCTGAGCATGAGTGGAGCCAGAGCTGTGCAGTCTGCGTCTTTTCCTGGGCTCATGCTTGCTAGAGGCCTTAGGAATTTCCCTTTTACCATTTGCAGGAGGTCAAGTGAACATTCTATCTACTCCCTTTAAAATAGCCCACTCCCTTTCCTGGTTGTTTTCTTGAGTGATTTAATGTAGGTAATCCTTTGCCCAAGGACACTTCAACTCAATTGCTCCTCACACTGTCCAATTGCTTTTTACATTGTCTCAGCTGTCTGAAAGTGGCTTCTTTGCCCTCAGGACAAATTCTGGGAGTGGGAGCCCTTGTCCATTTTCTACCTCTCAGATTCCCACCTGATAGATTCACACTGACATACACGGACCTCAGTATGCACACAGGGACCACTCTGCTTCTCTGGAACAGGGCCAAGGACCCACATTGGACTCACAAGCTGGCTCTATCCTGCAATGTGGAAGGAGTGAGGGAGGGACCAGCAAGGCAAGAGTTCCCATGTTTTTTGAAGATGCATTTTCTTGATTCAACACTTGCCCAGTTAATGTAACTGTGTAACAATTTCATGTACTTTTGAGGAAGGTTACTGTTTTTAAGATTCTTCTGCTGCCATTTTCCCAAGGGGGTTGGAAAATAGTTCTCTATGGATTAATACTGGGTAGGAGGGAGTTATTTTGGAGGAGATGGAGTAGGCTGGATACCCAATCCAAAATGAGTCCAAATATTCCCTTTACAGATTTGGAAACTGAGGCTTTTCACTTCCTTTAATAACCAGGGTCTGACTGAGATCTGAAAGCCCTTAATGCAGTAATTCAAAGTAAAAATGATAGTAATCATTATAGTGGCAAAGTCCATCAAGGTGCTGCTGATAACACTGAGGATTTTTGAAATATTAAATTATTTTTAACATTATTTTTCCAATTTTTTTGTACACATGCTTTCTGGTTCTTAAGCACATGTACTAGGACACAGGCAAATCTTTCAAAACTCAGAAGAAAATTCCATTCCATGCCAGACTTAAAGTTGCAAAATAAAGGGGCTCACTTTTAAGTCCTTCTCAGTAAAGTGAGGCTACTTGTTCTTTGAAGAGTTTTGTGTGTTAAAGGACATCATTTTCTAGTGGTGTATGATATTCTAAGGACTCCCCCCCCCCCTCTTTTTTTTTTACATATAATGCCTGGAAACTATTTGATGAGAAAATACAGCATGATTTGTAATCCATTCTACAGAACTTTTTGCATTAGTTGAAATTTAAAGGGTAATTTTTGTTGCTTTGATAACAGTAAAGAGTTGTGGTTTCATTTTTTGTTTTTGTTTTTTTTTTGCAAATAAACTACAATTTGATATCTTGAATTACAAGTATTTGATTCCTACCCTTGTTTGACCACTCCAAGATTTCTTTGAGTTACACCTGTCCGGTTAAACCTTAATTTTTAAGAGTTGCTCTTGGGCTAAGAGGAAATGTGCACTTTCTCAATCTGCTCATTTAGGGATCGATTTTGGGTCACACCTAAGAGTCTGAGGGTGAGGCATATGATCCTCATTTTCTTCATTATTGCTCATTGCCTACCACTAATCCTGGCACATAATAGGTGCTTAACTATTATTTATTAACTTTTTAATGACCTTTTTTACCTTAATATTTCAATTGAAATCAGATGTTCTGTTGGGAATTTCAGTTATTGGAAGGTAGTCAGAACAGGCAGTTGTTCAGGTTAAAAAATAACCATAAATTAACCCAGAGTGAGTACATATCTCTGAGTCACCTTAGAAATGATCCAGTATTTATCATGGTTATTTTCTGGTATCATTCTAGAAACTCACATAGTTGTTCATATTCATTGTAAGCTGAAGTTCTAGATCAACACTGCTTAAGTTTGGCCAGATATAGAATATAGATTATAGAATAAAGATAATTAGTTTTCTGCTATGCCTCTGTTTCATTCTCCATTTCCATTTCTTTTAAAAATATTTATTGATGTCAGCTATGTTATTGCCTTGGTGAAAAAACAGAGGTGAGTAAGAAATGGTCCCTACTTTTACAGACCTTCGTGTTTACAAAAGCCATAGGAAATTAGTAAAATGTAATGAATATTATGGATACTCTGATAAGAGCTTAGAGTTGGTAATATGATTGTACAGGGAAAAAAAAGGAATTGTTTTCATTTTACCATTTGGGTAATGAGGTAATGATAGTTCTCATGGAGTTTGTAACATGTTATAAGAATCTTAAAATATGAATGGCAATTATTTAGATATGTCTTTAGGTTGATACTTGTCTTACCTGGGGAGTTAAGGAAAGAAAATTAGTTGTTAACCTGTAAATGGGAAATTTCCATAAAGTTCCCATTAATATGCATTTTATTAATACATATTAATAAAGCATAAATCCACCCAAAGTGTACAATCAATGGTATTCAGTATGATCACATAGTTGTGCACTCTTCATTTCAAGAGCATTTTCATTATAACAATAATAATTATACAATAAACAATCTCATCACCTCTCAATCTCCCATGCTTCCCCTGCTGTACATAGCTGCTATTCTGTTTCATTTTCTCTAGTTTATTTACATTTATACTTTAAAAAACTGTCTTATATATGCAATATCACCCATTTTCATAATTTACATGAGGCTTCACTGTTATACTGTCCCATGTTGTATTTTTTAGCTCTCTTTCTATAATATACATGACCTTAGACTTAGCCTTTCAACCACTGTCATATCTATATCATAGCTCCACTAATTACAAACACTATGATGTGCTTTCACCATTTCTATTCATTTCCAAAGATTTACAAACAACCTTTTTTACCAATTCTGCAAAGATTAACTCTGAGCTTTCCATTTTTTACCTTTATTCTATTTTTCTGGTGACCTATATTCTAATTATTAATTTATGAGTTTACATAATATATTTTATACATAATAGCACAATCATACATTATTTGTCCTTTTGTGTCTGACTTGCTTCACTCAATATAATATCCTCCAGGTTCATCCATGTTGTCAAATGCTTCACAGTTTCATTTCATATTACCACTGCATAATACTCCATCATGTGTATACACCACAGTTTATTTATCCATTCATCAATTGATGGACACCTGAGTTGTTTCTAACTTTTGCAGCTTTGAATAACACTGCTATGAACATTGGTGTGTACATGTCTGTTCATGTCTCTGCTCTCACTTCTTCTGGGTATAAACTTAGTAATGGTATTGCCAGGTCACATGGCAAGTCTATATTCAGTTTCCTTAGGAACTGTCAAACAGTCCTCTACAGTGGTTGTACCATTCTACATTCCCACCAACAGTAAATAAGTGTTTCTATCTCTCCACATCCTCTCTAACATTTACAGTTTTCCAACTTTTTGATAGTGGCCAACCTAATAGGTGTGAAATGATTTCATTTTAGTTTTGATTTTCATTTCCCTGATCCCTAGTGATGCTGAACATTTTTCCATATGCTTCTTTGCCATTTGTGTTTCTTCTTTAGACAATTTCAAGTATTTTGCCCATTTTTAAATTGGTAATTTGTCTTTTTATTGGTAAGTTGTATCATCTTTATCTATCATGGATATTAAACCCTATTGAATATGATGATTGCCAAATATTTTCTCCCATTGAGTTGGCTGCATTTTCACCTTTTTGACATAATCCTTTCAGATACAAAAGTATTTAATTTTGAGGAGGTCCCATTTATCTATTTTTTATTTTGTTGCTTGTACTTTGGGTATAAGGTTTAAGAAACTACTGCCTACCACAGATCTTTTTTTAAATACATTTGGAAGTAAAGTGTTTAATTCAGAGCTTGACAGGGGTGCTGCAGCTTGCTCTGTCGGTGGCGGTGGGGTCTGGCTGCGGACGAGGGGTCGGTCCAGCTTGGGACGAGGGGTCGGTCCGGCTTGGGATGAGGGGTTGGTCCGGCTTGGGACGAGGGATCGGTTCGGCAGCAGACGAGGGGTCGGTCTCACAGGGGTTGCGCGGTTCGGCTGACGGGATCGCCCGGCGAAGCCGGCAACGAAGGGGTCGCCCGGAGAAGCAGGCGACGAACTGGGGACAAGGGAGGCCAGGCCCTTGTCGGGGGCTCTCAGGACTGGAGGGCACACGGCAGAAGAACTACCGCGGAGACGAGGTAAACACGCAGGTCCAATTTTATTGAGGAAGTGGCTACAGTTTTATAGGGGCTGGGGAAGGCTGATTGGTCGAAGTTATGCCATGTTCTGATTGGCTGCCACAAGCAGTTACTGGGGAGAAAGGTCAGTGGGAGGTACTGGAAGGGGGAGGGGTGGTGGTTAGGGATTGGCTGTTGCTGTTGCTGGGGGAAGGGGCAGGGTTTAGGGATTGGTGGCTGCTGTTGCTGGGGTAGAGGGCAGACTTGAGTTTCCCTGCCTTGCGCCTGGCTGTTGCTGCTGTCGGGTGGAGGGGAAAAGGCAGACTGGAATCTTCCGCCTTGCGCCTGCGCAGGGAGAAAGAAGAAGGGTGTTGCCTCATAAGGCATCATGTGGCGCTATCCGGGAGGAGGGGCGGCCGCGGAAGCATGGCTGCCGAGAAGGGGAGACCCGAGGGCACTCTGTGCCCATGCCGAGCTCCCTTCAGGGGTGGCGGTGAGTCTGACCAGCCACCCTATGATGGGGGCAGCAGCTTGGAATTAGGCCTACCGCGGCCGCTCCCCCTCCGGGCCAGCAAACCACACTTCAGCCCTAGGGGTGACCGCACAGGGGCAAAAGTGACGGGGTCTCGCTGTGTTGCCCAGGCTGGAGTGCTGTGGCTATTCACAGGAGCCATCCCACTACTAATCAGCACAGGGAGTTTTGACCTGCTCTGTTTCTGACCTGGGCCAGCTCACCCCTCCTTAGGCAACCTGGTGGTCCCCTGCTCCAGGGAAGTCATCATATTCAGCTGAACTTAGTGTGGACACCCGATCGGCATAGTGCACTGCAGCCCAGAACTCCTGGGTCAAGCTATCCTCCTGCCTCAGCCTCCGGAGTAGCTAGGACTACAGGAGTGTGCCACTGTGCTCGGCTACCACTAGATCTTGAAGATGTTTTCCTACATTTTCTTCTAGGAGTTTTAAGGTTATCGCTTTTATATTTAGGTCCTTGATTAATTTTGAGTTAATTTTTGTATAAGGTGTGAGATAGGGGTCCCCTTTCTTTCTCTTAGATATGGATATCCTGTTATCCCAGTACCATTTGCCAAATAGACTGTTCTGCCCCAGCTGGGAGGGCTTGACAGCCTTGTCAAAAATCACTTGACTTAAGATGTAATGATCTATTTCTGAGGTCTTGATTCAGTTCCATTGGTCAATCTGCCTGTCTTTATGTCAATACCATGCTGTTTTTATCACTTTAGGTAAGTAATATGCTTTTAAAGTGAGAGTCCTCCAACTTTGTTCTTCTTTTTAAAGATATTTTTGGCTATTTGGGGCCCCTTAGCCTTCCAAATAAATTTGACAATTGGCTTTTCCATTTCTGCAAAAAGGCTTTTGGGACTTTTATTGGGATTGCTTTGAATCTGTGTATCACTTTGGGTAGAATTGACATCTTAATGATATTTAGTTTTCCAATCCTGGAAACACAGAATGTCCTTTCATTTATTTAAGTCTTCTTAACAAGATTTTGTAGTTTTCTGAATACAGGTCCTTCTGTACTTGGGTAAGTTTATTCCTAAATATTTGATTTTTTTTTAGTTGCCCTTGTAAATGGAATGTTTTTTCTGATTTCCTGTTCAGATTGCACATCAGTAGTGTATAGAAATGCTATTGATTTTTGCATATTAATCTTGTATCCCGCTACTTGACCGAATTTGTTTATTAGTTCTATTAGCTTTGCAGTGGATTTTTCAGGATTTTATAGGTGTAGTGCAAGTTTTACTTCTTCCTTTACTATTTTCATGCTTTCTATCTATCTAGCTTAATTGCTCTAGCTAGAACTTCTAGCACAAATTGGTAACAGTAGGCATCTTGGTCTTCTTTCTGATCTTGGCAGGAAACTGTCTTTCACCATTGAGTACAATGCTAGCTGTAGGTTTTTCATATATGTACTTTACCATATTGAGAAAGCTTTCTTTTATTCTTATTTTTGGTGTTTTTATCAAAAGAGTTTGCTGTATTTTGCCAAATGCCTTTTCTGCATCATTTGAGAGGATCATTCGATTTTCTGCTTCAATTTATCAATGTGGTTTATTATACTAATTGATTTTCTTGTGTTGAACCACCCTTACATACCTGGGATAAAACCTACTTGATCGTGGTACATAAATTTTTAATATGCTTTTGGATTCAGTTTGCAAGTATTTTGTTGGGGATTTTTGCATCAATATTCATTAGAAATATTGGCCTATAATTTTCTTTTTTCGTAGTATCTTAATGTGTTTTGGTATTAGGGTGATGTTGACTTCATTGAATGAGTTCAGTAGTATACATTCCTATTCAATTTTTTGGAAGAGCTTGAGCAAGATTGGTGTTAAATCATCTTTGAATGATTGGTAAAATTCACCTGTGAAGCAATTTGGTCCTGGGCTTTCCATCTTTGGAAGGTTTTTGATGACTGTTTCAATTTCTTCACTTGTGATTGGTTTGTTGGGGTCTTCTTTGTAATTCTAGGTCAGTGTAGGTGGTTTGTATGTTTCTAGGAATTTGTCTATCTCATCTCCATTGTCTAGTTTTTTGGCATACAGTTTTCCATAGTATCCTCTTATGGTTTCCCTTATTTCTATGGGGTCAGTGTAAAGTCCCCTATCTCATTTCTGATTTTATTTATTTGCATCTTCTCTTTTTCTTTTCTTTGTCAGTCTAGCTAAGGGTGTGTTGATTTTGTTAATCTTCTCAAAGAACCACCTTTTGGTTTTGTTGATTCTTTCTATTTTTCTTTTGTTCCTGATTTCATTTATTTCTGCTCTAATCTTTACTATTCTGTTCTAATCTTTACTATTTCTTTCCTTGGTTTCAGCTTGATTTGAGATTAGTTTGCTGTTCTTTTTCTAGGTCCTCCCAGTTAGATCATCAATTTTAGCTCTTTCTTCTTTATAAATAAAAGCATTGGGGCTACATTTCCATCTCAACACTGCCTTTGAGTTGTCCCATAGGTTTTGCTATGTTTTATTCTCATTTTCATTTGTCTCAAGGTATTTTCTGAATTTTCTTGCAATTTATTCTTTGACCCACTGATTATTTAAGAATGTCTTGTTTGTGAATTTTACTATTGTTGGTCTTTTTACTCTTTCATATACCCGTCTTAATTTTTATTTCTACACTCTTCCTCACATCTCTTGCCCTTGTTTTTTCCTTCCAGGCTTCAGCACTCCCTTTAATACCTCTTGTAATTCTGGTCTTTGGTAATATATCCTATCTGTTTTTGCCTGTGAAGACTTTGCGCTCACCCTCATTTTTGAAGGACAATTTTGCTGGATATAGAATTCTTGGCTGGCAGTTTTTCTCTTTCAGTCCCTTAAATACATCATACCACTTTCTCTTCACCTCCATGGTTTCTGATGAAAGATTGGCACTGAATCTTATGGAGGTTCCCTTGTATATGATGCTTTGCTTTTCTCTTGCTGCTTTCAGAATCCTCTCTTTATCTCTGATATTTGTAATTCTGAATAGTACATGTCTCAGGTGGGTCTATTCAGCTTTATTCTGTTTGGGGTGCTTTGTCCTTCTTAGATATTGTTGTTTATGTCTTTCATAAGGAATGTGAAATTTTCAGTCATTATTTTTTCAAATGTTCTTTCTGCCTCTTTTCCATTATCTTCTTCTGGGATACCAGTAACACATATGTTTGTGTGTTTCACATTGTCATTATATTCCCTGAGATCCTGTTCCATTTTTTCCATTCTTTTCTCTTTCTGTTCTCCTATCTTTTCCTATTCAGTTGTACTGTCTTCAAAACCACTAATTTTGTTTTCAAGCAATTCAAATCTGCTCTTATGTTCTTCTAGTGAATTTTTAATATTGTCTTTCATGTCTTTCATTCACATAAGGTCTGTTACTTTTCTTTGCAGGCTCTCAAGTTGTTCTTTATGCTTACCTAGTGTCTTCTAATACCTTTGATCTCTTTAGTCATATTTTCTTTTAATTCTTTGAATTGATTTACGAGAGTTTTGTGATGATTGTTTATTATTTGTCTTAAGTCCTGCATCTCCTCTGGATATTTGCTTTGTTCCTTTGCCTGGACCATGTCTTCCTGTTTCCTAGTATGGTTTGTAATTTTTGTGATGTCTAGGCATAGGAATATGCTGATGAATTTACTCTGGTGGCCAATTTCTCTCTCTTGCCTATTGTTTTTTTTTTTCGCAGCTCTCCTTTGATTTTTGGTTCAACTTATTCTAAGTCTATAAAATTGCCCATCATAAGTAATCAAAATCAGGTCAGGGACTCACTAATGGAGTGCAGATTTTCTCTCAGGAGCTTGGGTTAAGAGAAACTAAAAGCAGCTTTTCTCCATGCAATTTCCAGACCAGTCAACAGATGGCACTCATCAGTGCAACTTTCTATGGAGGTGTTTCTTTCAATCTCTGCTTTTTCCTGTGTTTTCGTCTGGCAAGATTTGAGATTCAAAGCCATTTCTGCTGGCAGAATTCACTGAAGAGAAGCCCCCCCCTCCCCCCTGCTTTCTCCCTTTTCCCGACTAACAGCTGACAGGGAGGAAGACATCTGTTTCCCTCTCAATTGGCTGCAGTGAGCTAGTGGTTTTATCCTACCTTAAAATCTTGGGCTGGGAGAGGGAGCTCTTCCTGGCCACCATAGGGGATTAATAATTGACTTTTTTTTTTTGCTTTGGGTACTTCATCTCTCTTTCCCTCACCTTCTGGGAGTTATGTTACATTGTCATGGTGTGCTGACCCCCAAAGCAGGTCTATCAGATAGGCCTTTACTCTGATGCCATCTTCCTGGAATGCCCTCCATAAAATATTTTTAAGATTACACTCTTATGGAAGAACAGTAAATGTCATACTAAGTATGTTTAAATTTATTATGCTTTGACTTAAAATATATACTGACACAGATAAAGCTGAACTGGTATGAAAATGTGGCCAGAACAGTGTTTTTATTTCTAAATATTACCAAATATTAGAAAAGATAAAATAATTCAATTAGGAATTAAACCAGGACCACGTGGCCTCACACCTGAATTCTACCAATCATTCCAAGAAGAATTAATACCAATCCTGCTCAAAATCTTCCAAAAACTTGAATAGAAGGGAACACTACCAAACTCATTTTGTGACACCAACATCACCCCAATATCAAAGCCAGATAAAGATACTAAAAGAAAAGAAAATTACAAACCAATTTCTCTTTTGAATATAGATGCAGAAATCCTCAACAAAATAATTGCAAATCAAATTCAAAGGCATATTAAAGGAATTATACACCATGATCAACTGGATATTTTTCCAGGTATGCACAAGAAAATCAATTAATATAATATACCACCTTAACAAAAAGAAGGGAAACAAAATCCTTGGATTGTCTCAATTTGCATAGAAAGGCATTGGACAAAATCCATCATCCTTTCTTGATGTAACACCTTGAGAGGTAGTAATAGAAGGAAACTTCCTCAACATTGTAATTTTTTGCTGATGTCCAGGCCTCTTAATATGCTGGTGAATTTACTTGGGTGGGCAATTCCTCTCTCTCTCCTAAATATAAAGTGCATATATTTAAAATCCACAGCTAATGTCATACTCAATTGTGAAAAATTTTTAAAGCTTTTTCTCTAAGATTTTGAATAAGACAAGGATGGTCACTATCATCACTGACATTCAACATTGTGCTGGAAGTTCTACCAGAGAGGTAGAAAAGGAAAAGAAACTAAAGGCATCTAAATTGGAAAGGAAGAAACTAAGACTTTCACTATTTACAGATGACATGCTCATAATACAAGAAGTCCCCAAAAATCTACAACAAAGCTACCGGAGCTAATAAACAAATTCAGGAAAGTGGTGAAGCACAAGATCAACCAGCGAAAATCGGTAGTGTTTCTATACACTAGTAATGAACAATCTGAGGGGAAATCAAGGGAAAAAATCCACTTACAGTAGCATCTAAAAGAATCAAATATCTAGGAATAAATTCAACCAAGGATACAAAGGACTTATGCATAGGAAACTACAATACTTCACTAGAAGAAAGAATATCTAAATAAATGGAAGGACAGTCCATGCTTATGAATTAGAAGATTAAATATTGTTACTATGTCAATTCTACCCAAAAAGATTTACAGATTCAATACAATTCCAATAAAATTCCAACAGCCTACTTTGCAGAAATAGAAAAGCTAATTTTCAAATTTATTTGGAAGGGTAAGTAGACCTGAATAGAGGAAAACATTGAGAAAGAACAAAGTTGGAGGATTCATACTTCCTGGCTTTAAAGTTTAATACAAAGCTACAGTAATCACAACAGCATGACACTGGCACAAGGACAGTTATGTAGACCAATGGAATTGAATTGAGAATTCAGAAATAGACCCTCATATCCATGGCCAATTGATTTTTAACAATGCTGCCAAGTACAATCCATTGGGAAAGAATAGTCCCTTCAACAAATGGTAGTGGGAGAACTGGATATCCATGTGTAAAAGAAGGAAAAGGGACCTCTATCTCACAACATATACAAAAATTAACTCAAAATGGGTCAAAGACCTAAATATAAGAACCAGGACTACAAAAATCCTAGAAGAAAATGAAATGAAACATCTTCAGGATCTTGTGTTATGCAATGTTTTCTTAGGCTTTATACCCAATGCAGAAGCAATAAAATAAAAACTAGATAAATGGGACTACATCCAAATTAAAAACTTTTGTATGTCAAAGGACTTTACCACAAAAATGAAAAGTTAACCTACTCAATGAGAGAAAGTATTTGGAAACTGCATATCCAAGAAGGGTTTAATAACCAGAATATGTAAAGAAATCCTAAAACTCAACAATGAAAAGAGAAACAACCCAATTAAAAAATGGGGAAAAGACTTGAAAAGACATTTCTTCAAAGGGAATATACAAGTGGCTAAAAAGCACATGAAAAGATGCTCAACATCATTAGGTATTAGGGAAATGCAAATCAAAACCACAATGAGATACCATTTCACACCCACCAGAATGGCTACTATTTAAAACAACAACAACAGAAAATTACAAGTGTTGGGAGAATGTGGAGAAACAGGAACAGCATTGCTGGTTGGAATTTAAAATGGTGTAGCCACTGTGTAGAGAGTTTGGAAGTTCCTTAGAAATGTTACATATAGAATTACCATATGGTCCAGCCATCCCTCTCCTAGGTACATACAGGAAAGAACTGAAATCAGGTATTTGAACAGATATTTGCACGCTGATGTTCATAGCAGCATTATTTACAATTGCCAAAAGATGGAAGCAACCCATGTGTCAGTAAACTTGTAGCTGGATAAACAAAATGTGGTATATTCATACAATGTGATGTTATTCAGGAATAGAAAGGAATGAAGTCCTGAGATATATGTCAACATGAATGAACCTTTAAAATATTATGCTGAGTAAAATTAGCCAGGCACAAAAAGCCAAATATTATATGATTTCACTGAAATGAAATACTTAGAATAAACAAATGAATAGAGTTAGAACTTGAATGTAGATTATCAGGGAATGGGTTGGTAGAAGATAATGAGAAGTTAATCCTTAATTTGTACAGAATTTCTATTTAGGTTGATTATATTGTTTGGAAATGCATGATGGTGATGGTTGTGCAACACTGGGAGTGTGATTAATATCACTAGATTATATATGTGAATGTAATTAAAAGGTGAAATTTTAAGCTCAATATATGCTATTGGAATAACAATTAGAAGATAAAACATGTAACTGTATAACACAGTGAACCATAATAGTACACATATAAAAATGTGAATTATAACAAATGTACCACACTATTTCAAGGTTTAAAAAAAAGAATATGAAGGGAAGCGGCTGTGGCTCAATCAGATGAGCTCCCATCTACCATATGGGAGGCCCTGGGTTCGAGTCCTAGGGCCTCCTTGTGAAGGCGGGCTCTCCCGCACACTGCTGAGCACTGCCTGGCCCACAGGCCCCGCGGAGAGCTAACTCAGCAAAAAGGTGACACAACAAAAGAAGGGAGACAAGCAAGAACATAGAAGAGCTGGCAGTGAATGAACACAGAGAGTAAAGAGCAAGCAACCACAAGGGGGGAGGGGAAAAATAAATAAATACAGACACAGAAAACATACAGTGAAATGGACACAGAGAGCAGACAGCATGCAAAAAGTCACAAGGGGGGGATCAAAAAAAAAAAAGAATATGAGGCAGAGTAGAATATGTGGATTCTATCCTGGATAACAATAAAGAAATACATAAATATTAAAGGCCTAAAAAGAATTAGAAAGTGTATTCTGAGTGATAAAAACAAAATGTTTTGTGGAATGATTTACGTTCCTGAATATTTGTTATTACACTGGATCTAGAGTAAGAAAGGATACTATTTTTATGGAGTCTTATTTCTTCATATTCCAGAAAGGATTAAGTAAATTGTCTCAGGTTTTAGAGCAGCAATGCTGGAACAAGGGTCTCCTAATGTCAATTCTACATTGCATCTAGTTTCTGCACAATGTAGGTGCTCAATAAATATTTATTAAATGAGAAACAAATGCAAATATAATAAATTTAAGGCAGAGGAGCCAGTGAGAAGCATAGCTTTCTTTTGAGGGAAAGGAGTATAGTAGTATACATTACTATAAAAATCTGAATACTGGGCACAGACTAATGCATATTCTTGTTTCGAGGTTTCTCTGGAATCTAGCCTAATCACTGTGACCTTCCCTGAATAGGTCTTGGCTGTAATCAAGCCAGTCCCTGACATCACATTTGTCATCAGTCAGTTCCATTCTAAGGGAAATATGACCCAGATGATGAGACCCTTCCGCTTTGCACCAAGAATGGGAGAATAGAGGCACAGCAGAGTTCCAGTGCTCCCATTTTTGTTCACAATCCCAAGTGAAGTCTTGTTTTCTTTCTTAGGTATTACAAGTTATGTGAACCTACGATGGTTTTGTTTTTGTTTTTGTTTTTTTAATTGCTGTCCTAAATAGTGCAACTACATCCAGGTATTCCATGGCTGAAGGAAATTTGGATGAACTAGGCCATTATCAGGGAGACTATGAGGTACAAGGGTGTTCCCAGGCACAAGGGAAGTAAATAATATGATGCAAGTGGTGAATTTAAGTTTTTCACTATGGAACATAGGTGAAGACATAGTTGAAACTAGAGATATGTCCCTCATTTGCTAATATAGCAAATATGTATCCCACCAGCATGGTGTTTATGATTTTCTGCTGTCATCTATCCTACTGCTTATCTGATTCCATGCTATGAATTTGAACTATTAAAGATGTCAAACATCTGGATATAGACTAAAGCATATACTTTTAAATAAAGTATAAGGAAGGTGAATACGACAAAGAAGAGAGAAAAGGACAGAGAATGATAAAAGAAAAATCAAAGGAACATGTTCATTAGATTTAAGTCCTATTTTCTAAATCCTAAAACTTCTCAAGGGGTGTCAGACCATATGGGTTTAGTTGTTTGTTTATTTTTTTTCTAGCAGATGTTCAAGGTTATCTTTACTTGCCAAAGGCTGCAGGAAATGCCCAACTAAAAGTGGACTTGAGTGATAAATCTGTAACAGGCTTTTGGTGATGGATTTACTAAGACAAATACAATTTACATACTTAGGAATTTACTTGTATTGCAAAAGTTTTGGAGAAAATATTCAAACCACCATTTGAGGTCTCTAATATCATAATTGTGTATATTTTGTCTGTATCCTCCCTACCTATCGTCTCAACTTGGCCTGACCTGTAAACACTATATATTTTCTAAATCCATTTCATGAAGCCTAGAAACTGAGCAATGTTCAATAAAAAGATGGTAGTGGAAGACAGAAATTCTTCTAACTGGGTAATGTTTTCAAGGTAATGTTTTCACACTCTAGCATCTTAGATTTGGAGGTCCAGTTACCCAATGACATAATCGTAGTTCTTTGGTCATAAAGACTAACTCATACTGACCAAACATTAAAGAAACCATATTGCTATCAATGCTGAGGAATTTTCCTCTCCAGCAACCGTAATATTCTTCTGTTATCCAAGCCAATCCCTCCCTAATAGCAGTCTCCTGGGTTATTTAATCAGCCATAGGAATAGTTCTTGGTAGGCATGGAATCAGAGAAAAAGAGGTATAAGTTTTGAGGGGTGGTATCACTGATCATGGTGAGACCCTATAAACCTTCCCTGCTTCCCAAGAGATTCCATCTCTTCAATGAATAAGAAATATGTCTGTCAGATTTCATGTCTCTTTTCTTTAGAAAGTGTGCAGTAGATGTGCCACAATGATGGAAGAGGTTGTTGATGTGGAAGGGGTGGGGTGGGTGGGGTGGGAGGTATATGGGGACCTCATATTTTTTTAATGTAACATTTAAAAGCAAATAAAGAAGAAAAAAAAGGAGAGAAAAAATAAAGTGTTAGAAAAGTACTGCTAAATTCATTCTCTGATTTCTATTTTTCTATACCCATAAAGATATGTTCTCTTCTGTGAACATATTCTTTCTTTATGAGAATTTTTATGACCCAGCCTTAAAAATTATGCAGTGCCACATCCACATACTCTATTGGTTGAGGCAGTTGCAAAGGCCAATGGGAGGAGACATAGATTCTATCGTTCAATGAAAGGAGTGTCACCACTCAAGAGAATGGGAAGTTTTGATGGTGGCTATCTTTGCAAAATGCAATCTGCCACAGTTCATCCTCTGGCCACAATAACTTATATCCCACTCATATGCAAAATATCTTCACCCCTGCCCAATATTCCAAAGGTTTATCATCCCATTAGCTCACAGTCCATTATTTCATCATCTAAATTGGATCTAGGAACAATTGAGACTCAGGTACAGCTCCTTCAGTAAAGTTTCTTCCAATCAGAAGACTAATGAGCTAAAAGAGAAAAATTTTCTATGCTCCACCCCTCTCCATGCGCCCAATATGGAATTCTGGGGCAGTAATAAAATTACTGCTCACAAATGATTCATTGCAGCAAGAAAAACAGTGTTGCACATTTGCCAGTTCTTTGCTTAGGGCTCAGTCCTATTTTATGGGAGTTGTTCTCCATAGCTCTTGGTTATGTCCTCTGAGCTCTTCCTTAGAAGAAAACGTCTGTGGTTTCCATTGAGAAGTCTACTCAGCCTGCTTCTTCCTATGAAGTATTACAGGTGCAAAATTTCAATTTGCATTATCTCTGCCCATTTCAACCAATGATGTCAATGCTTGTGACAAAACAACTTCCTTAAAAATTTTGGGAATTTTCTGTGAATCTTACTGGGGTCTGTCCATTAGACAACATCCACAGGTACAAGTATCTTTAAGACTGGTCTTTAACTATCTTAGGCTTCTAAAAGGCAGCTAAATGACAAAACACTTAATATCCTTACAAGCCCTTGTTTTTGTAGGGAGAACCTGCAAAGCATGATCTTAAGATCAATAAAGTGCATTTTGTCTGTCTGAACATGTTTATGGACACTGTCTTAGATTTTCCTGATATCATAATAAAAGATATTATCCTGGTTTTTATCTTTGGCCTGATAACTTTCTTAATTTGAGAATCCTTGGCCATCTGGAGATACTGGGTGTTTTAGTTTGCTGAGTGGCTACTGATGCAAAATATCAGAAATAGGTTGGCTCTTATAAAGGAGATTTATTTGTGGTCAAAGTTTGCAGTGCCAAGCCATGGAAGGCACCATAAGAGGTGCTTTCCCACCAAAGTCAGCTACTGTTCATTCTGTTGTCCAGGTATGTCTGAACCAAGATGGCCACCGATCTCTGCCAAGGTCTCAGCCTTCCCCTCCAGACTCAGCAGCCTCCTCTTGATCTGCTCTGTGAGTCCAGCCTCTTGAGGGCTTTGTGCAATCCTCTAGTCCTCTCTCACATGGCAGGATCAAATATGGAGGCTTTCTTTTCCTGTGTCTGTGTCTCTCTTTGGGTCTTTGTTGTTGTTTTTTTAAACAAATCGATTTTATTGATACATATTAATAAACCGTATAATTCATCCAAAGTGTTCAATCAGTGGTATTTGGTATAATCACATAGTTTCATAGTCATCACTTCAATCATTATTAGAGCATTTTCATTATTTCAATAATAATAATAACAACAAAACAGACAAACAAGAAAGATCATATGGTATGTGAATATATTTCAATAAAACTGCTTAATAAACCAATAAATAATTGTATAAGAATTGCCAGAAATAGCAGCTAGGTACAGCAGGGAAAACACAGAATATTTGAAAGGTGAGGAATTTTCTGTGTCTGTTTTTATTAGACCCAACAAGAGGGAAGAGACTCAACATGAATCATGCCCCACTGACATACTCTACTCAAAAACCCAAAAGTGATTCTATCAATTAATCTAATCAAATGCCCCTCAACCAAATTTCATTCAATCAAAAGGAATCACACCAACAGAACTAGATTAGTTTAAAAACATAATCTTTTTTTTTTTTGGATTCATAATAATTTCAAACTGTCACACAGGGAATGGAAAATAATTTCATTTTTGAGCCCAGCTAATGCTGACTTTTATTTTGAACAATTTGTTCTTTAGCTCAGCTCTTTCCTTTCTTATTTTATCAAAGGCTGGAAGAAGTCAGACTGCAATTTCAATATTCTGCCTGGAAATTTCCTTAGCTATAACATCACATTCTGAGGTATATATATATATATCACATTGCTGCAGGCACTAATATTGCTAAGTTTTCAGCCATACATAATAAGGGCCCATATTCCATAGCTTCCAATAGCATTTTTCTTATTTTCTTTTAAGTCCTGACTGATAGACTTTGAGCTCTGAGGCCTTTAGGTATCTGATAATACTCTCCATGAGGCCCTTTAGCTTTCACTTAGTATTCTCAAGGCTTTTCCAGCTTCCAGCCACCACTGCATTCTCAGACCAATACTACATGTTTTAGGATTGTATTATGACAGATTCCATTTCCAGGGAACAAATTATGTATCAGCTGTCTATTGTTATATTTTAAAATTGCTGCAAATCATAGTAGCTTGAAATAACAACAACCATTTATTTTGTTCACAGGTCCACAATTTGGGCTGGACTCTGTGGCAATATCTCATCTTTGCTGCCTGCAGTGTAAAATAAGAGAATTTGTCCCGGGGGTTGTAGGATCCACCTTCAGTGGTGCTTACTCATTGGGGGCTGTAGCCGGCGAGCTCAGCCAGAGTTTTGGGCTAGAGGCCTTAATTTCTTTTCACATGGTCTCTCCATGGGGTGCTTAGACTTCCTCAGAGCATGGTGGCTGGGCTCTAGGACTGAGCGTTCCAAGAAAGCAAGGTGGAAGTGCACGGCATTTTCATGACCTAGCCTCGGAAGTCAAAGAGCTTCACTTCACTGAACACTGTTGGTGGAGAAGTGTCAAGGTCCCATTGTAAGAAGAACGTATAGAATGGAACTGTGTAGCTATCTTTGAAAATACAATCTTTACTATTGTTGAAAAAGCTTTCCTGTGTATGGGCCGTTTGTGAGTTACCTATTCCTATTCATTGTATATTTTTAAATCTTGATATTTAACTTTTTATTCATTTGTATGTGCTTTATATAGTGAAACTATTAAGCCATTGTCTATCATATCCATTGTCAATACTACTCCATCCCCTCTTCCCAGCACATACCTGTGTATGTGTATTCCAATGACTTTTTAAAAGGATTACACTGGTGGTGTTTTCTCTACCACATACACTGGAAGTGTGCTGTGATCACAGGCAAAAAAATCAAATCATCTGGGCTCTCATGTTTTGCCTATGAAAATAAATAATAAAAGAAAATAAATAGCAATTTAAAAATGAAAATTTAAGGCCATTATCCTGGATAAGAACCAGGGCAGTTGGGTTCTACTCTTGCACTAGACAGTTCTTGCCTTCAGAGTATGGAGAAAAATCGTATTCTGGAGAGATTTGAAAGAGAAGAATTGCCAAGAGTAAACAATTAAAGCATATTTCTTAAATAGTAACATTTGACAGTGACTGGCACAAAGTAAGTGTTTGTTTAAATATTAGTTTCTTTCTGAATTATATTTTGTCAGTGGTGGTCTTAGTTTGGCTTCTCCTCAAAGTGGTCCTGAGATAAAGAATTGGGTGCAAGTAGTTTATTTGAGAAGCTATTCCAGCAAGCAATGTGAGTTAGTGAGGAAGTGAGTTAGGAGAGAGAGGATGGTGTTATGACTGCTTTACCACTGTGGACAAGTAGAACCCAATCCATCTGGTGCTTTCCAGAAGGCTGTATAGAACCTCGGGATTAGCTCACTAGGAAGAGAGGAAGCTGGGGCAATAGGCAATCAATCCAGTCCCTCACGGGTTGAGTGTAACTCCTGGAAGCATTAACCTGACAGCACTTTCAACTTTCCCTGAATGAGAGAAAGGCAGGTGTTTGACATAAGAAGCCACTGGGCAGTGCACGAACGGCTCACCAAGCCACAGGTGACTGCTTTTGAGGGCACAGGCATGAGGGCAAGGTGCTGGCAACATTAATACAGTGATGTATTGGATAAGGACCCTAAGAACTAAATGCTGGGAAACGATGAGAATAACAGAAATAGAGCAATAAAAAGAAATTTCAGGGACAGATGTAGCTCAAGCAGGTAAGTGCTTGCTTCCAACCTGGGAGGTCCTGTGTTTGGTTCCCTGTGCCTCCTAAAACAAAAACAACAAGCAAACAAATGAAAAAACCAACTCAGGTGAGCCTATGTACATACGAGGTCCTGGGTTCAATCCTCAGCCCCTGTGCCTCAAACAACAACAACAACAACAACAACAAAACAGAAATCTGTATGTGATGGAAATATCAGTTCTCCTATAACTTCTCAGAATTATGCCAAATCAACTAATTTTGCTATAACTTTTGGGATCAAATAATGTAATTGAGAGCTTTAAATAAGGTTTGTATCTAATGATCTGAGATAAATGTGTGAAGGTATATTTCTGAGTCGGAAGTAACAGACTGGCTAAGAATTATCTGCTGAAAAGCTGCCTTTTTGGATGAAGCAGAAAGGGTGTTAGAAAAGAGAATACTGATTTACGAACAGAAAGGGAGAGCTGAGACTTGAGTTTTAACAAAATGAAAGCAGAAACTATTATCTGACATAGTCGAAATCCCCTCCCTCCCTTCTTCCTTAGAGAAAATATTCAACTCAAATAAGATACTGTTGGAAAGTATGTGTGACCAAACATAAACTTCTATCCCTTTACCTTTAACATTTATTTCACCCTGGAACCTCCAAAGATAATGACATACTTGTGATTAAATATTGCCTGTTGTTTAGTATCTATTTGGTCCCTAGAAACTGTGTACTCTTTACATTAGCTGTAAGCTGCTACATTCTGGTTACCATTCAGCACTGATCTCCCAGTGAATGATAATAGAATTGACTTAACAAACAGAGTAAAATGAAATGTCATTTTTTTATTACATACTTTTCTTCCATCTGTTGGAGAGATTTTAAATGCCAGCTTTAAAAAGTAAAGAAGCAAGCAGCCTGCCTTTCAGCAGGGCATGCACATGGCTGTCTGCAGCGTATGGCGCTGGGGTGTTCTGCACGCGGCTCTGAACACGGGTGAGCCCTGGCCCGGTGGTGGCTTTGGGCGGCACATGGCAGTAATCCCTTGTCCATCTGCGCTCTTTCTGTGCCTTGGTGTAAGCTGTTATGGTTGAATGGCTCTGTTTTGTCCCTCCTTTTCTGAAAGTTTTTTGAATTTTGAATCTTGGCTGTTACATTGGCAAAAATTCAGCTTTTCTCTTTTAAGGGGAGTGCTGCATCTTCTCTTCCTTTGCAGACTCCTGTACTTGTTGCTTGTGAGCCAACAACATATATCACTATGTCTGAGGTTTTGGTGATAATTGTCTGAGGAAATATGGCAGCTTGTGAGCTAGATTGTAGAAGGATATGAATAGTCAAATTTTTAATTTCCTTGCATAAATCAAATGGTGGGGCACTAGTAACCTACCCAGACTAAATTAGGTACTTTGATCAGGTTCTACTGTAGCATGATCACATCTCCTTCACATCACTTATCAATACTAGCTTATTATCTATTTTCCTCACAATTTATTTTCTATGTGTCAAAACACAAATACAAAATTGAAGGAGGCAGGGACTTTGTTACTTTTTATGCACAGGTACATACCTGGAATCCATTAGGTGCACAATAAATTAATTTTGACTAATTGACTGAATGTCATTTTGTTGCCTATTGAGCCCATTTTAAAGTGTATTGTGCTAGGAAGCTGACAAATGGCTAAGAAATGAGCTTGTCTTCCTAACGAGTTGCTATGTAGGCACGGTTACTTCTTCAAATTTTTCTCAGAACAGTTCTTCCCTTGTCACTGCAGCATCCAAGGAGTTAAAAAATGAACAAACCACAAGCATTGAAATATCTCATTTCCTGCCAAAAGATAAATATTTTTTTTTTTTTTTGGCAGGTAGCACCTAAGTTAGTCTGAGCTTGAGGCTGGGCATGCAAGTTCACATTTTCTTATGACCGAGGTTCATGACTAAAAACCCAAAATAATGGGCAAGAAGGTCACAGAAGGTAGTGAGACAGGTACAAAGGCAAAAATGGAGTCAGAGAAAAGATATTGGTTATAGAAGCCAGGGTGAGGAGCCATGAGCCCTGGTGAATGAATGATTGGAGGGATTTGGGGAAGCTGAGGGAGTTGGCCTGTACCACCAAAGCCAGTGGTGAGGCAAGAGCCAAACGGCATGGTTTAGTGGTGAGGCAAGACCTAAACTGCTTCCCACAGAAGTGTGTAATATGTGTATTTCTGCTGCCACTAGAAAGCAATATCACAGGCTTTTTCTGGCAGCGGTACCTGAGTTCATTCCTTTTCTTAAAACTACCACCTTCTCCAGAGAAATATAATCCAATCATCTGTGAAATGCTCCAGTTCCTTCTATACTCATTCCATGGTGATCAAACACAAGCAGTGCTCATTATTAAAGAAAGCCTGGCTCATCTTTGGATAGTTATGATTGCTAGAAAATGTTTTGGTTTTTATAAAAATTTTAGTTTCTGAATTTTCTTTAATCTTCTGGTTTTAATTCTGTTCCTTAGGGCCTTTTAGAGCAAATCTTGCTCCTCTTTCACATGACTGTTCTCAAAATACTTGAGAGTTGTGTTAGTCAGGGTTCTCTAGGTAAACAGAATCAACAAAAGATATCTGTTGTAGTAAGAGATTTTTATCAGTCTCTCATGTGACTGTGGTGATGCACAAGTCCAGATTCCATAGGCAGGCTGCAACCAGGGGCTCCAATGGAAGTCCAGTGAAGGTCCTTGATGAGTTTTGGGAGACGTTAGCTGTCCAAAGACGAGCTGGGAAATTCTCACTCAATATTGGAATCACTTCCCCTATTAAGGCATTCAACTGGTTGGATAAAGCATCACTCTTTGCTGATGGCAATCTCCCTGATTGAGGTCATTGTAACCAGTTATCTATGATTTACCACTGCAGTAAAGTCATGGTGACTAAAGGCCATAAATGTCCTTGTATTACAATCAGCCCAGTGCTTACTTGACCAAACAACCAGGCACAATACCTGGTTGAATTGACACATTAGCCTAACCATCCCCAACAGTATTATTCCCTATTTTAGACAAAGTAATAAACTCTATCAACCTCTTCAGACAAATGCCAACATTTCAGTGATTTAACAATAAAGGTTTATTTCTTTCTCATACTACAGATCTGGGTCAGAAAGCCTTGCTCCATCTTGTAACTATGCTATCTGGAACATGTGGCCTTCAGAGTCACTTGTCATTAGAAAAGAGAGATGGAAGCAGCAGAACAACTACAAACTGATTTGCCCTGGAAGTGACACACATCATTTCCACTCACAATCCATTGGCCAGAACCAACCATGTGGTGAGAACCTAACTGCAAAAGAGTCTGGGAAATTTATGCAAGCACACAGTTGGTCAACTCTGAATGTGTCTGCTTCATGCATTCCATTATTTCTTTTATTTTTTTCAACTGCCTAAATTTCCCAGCACCTTTGATTAATTCTTTTATTTTATTTTTTAAAAATTTCTTATAGAACAGAATTCCAAGTACCCTCATCACCTAAAACCTCAAATGTCTGCCATGTCCTTCATAAAATGTACTACACTTCTTATGTGTAAAATCCTTTGTTGTCCACCATTGTATCCAAGGACCTTTCTCCTTTAAATCTGAGGAGCTAGTAGGGTAGTGAAAAGTATAACGATGGGGGAAGTACAAGGGTTATGACCACATGTAGAAGGCATGTCTAATTGAAATCCTTCCAGAATGAGGAGGAATCTAATCTGAGACCTGAGGAATTAATTGGAGTCAGTCAGCCAGATGGGAGGAGAACTGAAGGTGGATGTATCTAAGGAGAGGGAAGGGCTTGTGTAAGCCAAAGGCCCAAGCACAACAGTGGGCATGATGCACTGGAAGAACTGCTAGAAGTCCATTTTTCCTGGAGTGTGGAATATGAAAGGGGGCTGAGCAGGGATGAGCTGAGTTGTAAGCAAAGGCCAGATCTACTCATGGTTTTGACTTTATTATGAGAGCAATGGGATTCACTGAAGTTTTTAAGCAGGGGTATGAAGGGATCAGACATATTTTAGAAAGACTATTTTAGCTGCAATTATGGAGAAGAGATTATATTTAGACTGGGACTGGATGGTTTCAATGCGGAAATAAGTTAGGTGACTATCATACTAGTCCCAATGGGAATTTCTATTGTTTGTACAGAGTAATTACAAAGGAATTGGAGAGTTTAGAGGATAGGTTTTCCAGCCACCCTCCCCAGGCAGGTCTGCTCTGCACTGAGTTTTCAGACTCAGATAAGAAACACCAACCAATTAGGTGTTTCCAACCCACCAATATTGAAATGGCCAAACTTACAGTTTGAATTTAATTAGGCCCCTAGGTACCACTACCTAGGTTTCTTTATCTTTCAGCTAAAATTTGAACTTTTTGTGGGAACCATGTTTCATACTTCATTTCAATTCCACAGTGCCATCTAAAACTCTAGACATTCAATAAATACTTTAATTAATGCCTATTAAAGAAACCGAGGACCGCATGATACTAGGATAAAGCAAATTTTGAAATCATTGTTACTACAGGCATATCTCCTGTCTTTCAGATGATCTATCCAGCATTTTCCTGCTCTTATAATACAGCTCTAGAATATATTTATAGTTCAATGTCTTTACTCACCAGCAAAAAGGAAAATAACTAAAATATGGATTAAGTGGATAAAAAGGGCCCCTACCTGTGATTTTGCATGGAGGAAGATTTGCATGTGATTGACTGTTTCTTTAAACTACTAATCTGGCAAGAAAAAAAAAAATATTCAAAATGATTAATTATGTTCATCCTTTGAAGATGGATTATAAGGGTCTATCTTTGAAAGTAAATGAGCACATTTGTCATAAGAAACACTGCAAATAATAGTGTCTTTTAAACACTAAGAGAGAAAGAGAGCAAAGGTTTATTCTGATTCTCAGACCACAAGGCAAAAGGTGCCAACATCTAAAAGAGAAGGTATTTTTTACCCCACCTCAAGTAAGTATGGGCTTTTCTTGATCATAGTAGGAGACCGTCAGTGTTGATACATATATCTGGTATTTTTTTAAATTGCAAAGCATATACATGGCATATTTGTAAAGAAGCCTCCTTACACGCATATCTGCAGAGCAAGTTCATCCACCATCTGCCTAAGAACCCACGTAGTGCTCTCATAGTTAAAGCTGATCATTCTGTTTTGGCAAAGAAATGAACATCTCAGTGGGAGATGAGCACAACCACAGAGTTAAGATTCTTGTTAAATTAAGATTATCCAACCCCACTGAGGAGAATAATCCACTTATATATTTACAATTCAAGCGTTTAATTTTCCAGACAGGTCCTAGTAAGAAGGACTGCACTTTATACAAGAAAACAAGGAAATTAAATATTTATTGCATTCCTTTATTTTTCCACCTAAATAATGTTATAAATAAAAGAACAATGTGGTTGCTAATGTTCCTAACAGGCTTCAATCACCAAAGTATTTCACTTGGCATATTTAAGCTTCTTGAGGGCAAGGTCTTAGATAGTTTTATTCTTTGCTGGAAACTTAGCATGTAATATTGACCCTAACACAATAAAAATGTTCAATTAATATTCATGAAATGAACATATGAATAAATGGTTTACATAGATATTATTTTTTATATTATTTTGTCTCCTAGATAGCTCTATTACATTTATGATGCCATTATTCCAAGTAGGACTAGGCTTATAAAGCCAAAATTATGTTTATAATGAATTGTGTACAAGACATTATTTTAGTTTTGAAATATTAATAAAGTTAGTTAAAGGGCTTAGATAAACTTGCATAGATAAACTTTTAATAATGCTAAATCATTCAAAATGCCTTTTCACTTGATGATTTGTACATTCATGTGTAATGTTATTCCTTATTTTGTTGGAGATTTTTCCTGTGGTTGTTAACAAAAATCATTGTCAGTATTGTCATAATTTAAAACATTCATGATTATTCATAACATTTTCATAGAATTTTTAAAGATTCAAGAGGAACTTTAGGGAGTAAGGTACCTTTTGATCTTCACAGGAGTTGTGTTTGCATTGCAATATTTACTTTTAGGGAACTTGAGAGATCAGGAATGTGGCATTTGTAGTTACAGGTACTGATGGAAGAAAAATCCATATTCGGCACATCAAACTCAGCATTTTAATCCTGTCTGCTTAAATCTTCGTCATGCCAGCAACTCTGCATCAGTGAATTTGTAGCTAATTGCTATTAACTTTCTCCCTTTCTTTGTTTTAAGTATAAGAGAAGCAAACACAAATTTAGTAGCTATCAAAATAAACAAACCTCTCTTTGGCAAAGGTATACTCACCAAGAAAATGATGATTTTGGAGATTATGCAAACACACGAGGGAAAGTATAGGGTATAATGATAAGTGGAATGTATGTAAAATATAGATACTATGTAAAAATATAGGTGAAATAGACAAAAATTTGACATTAACATGCAAAAATGGTTGTGGATAACTGTTTCCTTTTACAAAATTATATTCAAGACTGTTGTGGCATCATTTTTTTTCTCTGTGAAACGGTGCAGCAATACAGTCTCCTAACATTATATTACAAAAAGATTATCCTGGAAATGTAAGAACACAGGCTGAAATTACTTCACAAGAACGGCCGTAGATATATTTGAGTTACGGTGCTCCTAATACAGGCATTCAGTTCATACTACTTTCACCCACTTGTTCAAAAGCAAATAGTTTTCATTCCATGTTGCAACAAGCTATTATGCCCAGGCCAGTCTAATTTTAAACAATTTTAGATAAAAGAAGCTATGGATAATAGTTATTCAGATATACTACAGGACTAGAAAGGGCTAAAATAGAAATAGTTACCAATGAAAAGAAAAAAGAAATCATCATATTCAGATCTAGTAGTAATCCAAGTAAACACTTAAATAGTATTCGAAAATTTAAAAAATCTTCCCTAATCCATGTTTCTTTATCTTCAAATCTTTCATTTTAAAATGTTATTACTCATGGTATACTTATCAATTTGGGCCACAGAGAGAAATAATAATGTTCTGTGATTGCAAACCTTGAACTTAGGTATTGATGGTGTCCAATGCATACCTAACTGCTTATTTGCAACAGAGAAAAGAGTAGTAGTGGATACATGATTTATTTTATGAGGGGAATGAAACTAATTTTTCTTGAAGTATTATGTTCCTAGAAGAATATGAAATCGTTGTTCTGACCTGTTATTAAGAGGAATCAACCCAAGCATGATTTAGCCACTTTACCTGATTTCTTTTTGAGAGGCAGATCTTTAACTTCGGGCAATAATGTAGTCCTGTCATCATCCAGAATATGAGACTGAACTGAACTTTCACTCTCAGGAAAATTTCTAAATCACCTTTGTATTTAAAACGGGACATTTCCCCTCTAATCCACAGCAGCAACAGAATATTATACATGAATATTTCTGTCAGTGATCAGATGAGGGATGTTATAATGTAGTGCTTACACAAGGAAGAGGGAGAAAAGACAATGGAGTTAGAAGTACGACTGCTTAACTTGAAGAAACCAGGACCTACAAAGAAGAGTTTCTTTGTGAGAAACATACACACACACACACAACCAGTTAGATGGAAATGTTATTATTAAGTACATAAAGGTACCAAATTCATTCATGTTCTGCTAAGCATCAAAATAACATTCTGAGCATAAAAGATTTAGAAAGAAAATCACGGCTCTGGAATGAGCAGTCAATAATATGACAACTATAAAAAGCCTACTTTAGAATTCAGAGATCAGAAAGGAGCTGTAGTGTTTGCAGCTCCATTAGGAATTAGACCCAAACTGATTCCCTTTTTTATGACAGTATTCAACTGTGCATTTTAGATCTTCCCAACAGAAAGCCTAATGAGCCCTGTGGAGGCCACACTACCTGCCAAGAAAATAATCCATCCTCCAAAAGCCCCAGTGACAATATTCCTCAATGCTCAGAAAAAAAGTGCTGAAATGTTGTCATTCAAAAAACTTCTACAATCCTCCTTGGCAATCCTGTAGAAGCTAATGAGGGAAAAGCCAAAGTATACAAAAGAATCATCAGCTCCAAATTTAGAAAAAAGCAAGTGCTATAAATCAGAAAATTAACTGCTGACTGTCAAAAATGACCTTCATGGTATGTCAAACAATGCCTGTCATGGCTTCTCAAATTACCCCAGCAGGAATACCCAGTAAGAGAAGAGAGGCCAGTGTGCATTGATTCACTGCCCTGCTAATGTGCAACCTGTTCTTAGCATTCTTAGTGCCATTTTATTTTGGAGATACATTTTAGAATCAATAATCTTAGGCCAGTGAATGAGCAAATCTGGTAACAAGGGATTACGAAGGAGAGTTGTGTTTTTCTTTGTCCTACCTTTTTTTTTTCTTCATTGGCTATCTTTCATCTTTTCTCAACAAACATCAATATTACTTTTAATTTTACATTAAAAAAATTAGGCAGGATGGCCCCCTCAGGCTTTTATAACTCAACATTTCTGGCCCTGAGGTGACTACTTCCCAGCATTGCTAAAAAATTAGACATGCAACCACGAGTAAAGGTATCATATCTGGGTACAGGCAAGTACAATTCCAATTCCAATATAGGGTATTAAGTTCTAGGATAAAGCCAAACCGGAGTCCTAAATATTTCCCGAGAGCGTGCATCAAGTTTGGTCTAAGAGCATCAGGGAATATTTCTAAAGAAAGTGAAGATTAAACTGAGATCTGAAAAAAAGTATGAGTTACTCCTTCTTCTATTATATAATAAATAACTTAGAACTTGGAATTTTAGCTGGCAAGTTATGTAAGTTCTCTGTGTCTTGAATGTCACCTCTCTGAAACTAGTTTTGTGAAACTGAGGGGATATTGTGAGGGTAAGGACATCTGAAACCAACAAACTAAGAAAGGGTACTCAATGAGAAAATCCTGCCATATATTTTATTAATCATAAAAGCCTACATGGTGTTGTAGGCAATCTTTAAGATGACCCCTAAGGATTCCTGGCTCCTGGTATTTACTGCCTAGTGTAGTCCCCTCCCTCTTGTGTATGGCTTGGACTTATTAATGAAATTCTAAAGATAGAATAAAGCAGAAATTATAGGACATCGTTTCTGAAATCATGTTATAGGAAGACTGTGGCTTCTGTATTGGGTGTCTTTCTCTTGTTCTCTCTTGGATTGCTGGCCCTGTGAAGCCAGCAAACATGTCATGAGAGAGGCATGCCATAGAGAGGCCCATGTGGCAGAAGATCCATGTCTGACAATAAGCATCTAAGTGAGGTTGGAAATGAAGGTACACTTCCCCCTACATTGCCAGCTGAACTTTCAGATGAGAACACTACCCTAGCCAGCTGTACCCTGTTAAGCTGTGCCTGGATTCCTGAAAGACTTGAACATCTTGAGATTGTCTTAGAAATTCCAGAGGGGCCATGAATTAGAAGGAAAGAAGATGACCAGAACTAAGGGTTTCATCATACGATAAAGGCAGAACTGAAATAGATCCCTCCCTAACAAAATGTAAGTGATTTCTACAAGGTCAAGGTGATCTGGCAATATTAACTGCCTGCTCAAGCAAATCTCAATACTATTCAGAGGTAGATACTAGAACTCGCACTCTCTATAAATACCATCTACAGTGTCCAGGATAAAATTTTAAAAATTGGTACCCTTGGAAAAGAACAGAAAAATATAAACCATCGTTAGGAAAAACATCACACAATTGACACAAATCCAAAGATGTTGAATTTATTGAGCAAGGACTTTATGATAAATGTCTTAAATAATCTACAGGAAAAATGGATATAATTAGTGAAGAGACTTAAGGAGAGATACACAAGCTTGTTTAAATGAACTAAATAAAATCTTTTGGACTTAAAAATACATTATCTGAATTTAAAAAATAATTGAGTGGAATTAACAATAGAATAAAAGAGCAAACACAGAAAAAGATCGATGAACTTGAAACAGATCAGGTGAAATCAACAAAGTCAGAACACAGACAGAAAAACTATTGACAAAATAATGCCCTGTGTGTGGTGGTTGGAGTGATGTACTCTGAGAAACATGTTCTTAATATTAACCCATTCCCTTGGGTGTGAACCCATTGTAAGGACGACCATTTGATGGAGTTCCTTCAGTTAAGGTGTGAGCTAGCTCAACCAGGATGGGTCTTAATTCTCTTACTCAAGATTTTTACAGGAGAATGAAATTCAGACACAGACAGAGAAACCACAGGAAGCAAGAAGCTACATCAACAGAACCTGGAAGAGAAGGGAGATACTGGGAGAGGCTGCTGTGTGCACTGCCATGTGATAGAGGAGTCAAAGACCAAAGGTCGCCAGCATCCAGCCACAGAATACCAGTTATTGGGAAGAAAGCATCGTCTTGATGATGATTTGATTTGAACTTCTAATCTCAAAACCTTTAGGTAATAAATTCCCACTGTTTAAGCCAATCCATTGTATGGTATTTGCTTTAGCAATGAGGGAACTAAGACTGTGGGAAAACATCAATATAATATAATATTATACTATGCAATATACTTGTAATCCTGAAGGAGTGAATAGAGAGAATAGAACAAAAAAACATTTAAAGTAGGAAACATTAGCCAAAACTTTTCCAAATTGAATTTTAAAAAGAAACCTACACAATTAGGAAATCAAACAAGCCCCAGGCAAGATAAATACAAAAAGAAAGTCACATTTACATACGTAAATGTCAAATTGCTAAAAATCAAAAATAAATTTTAACAGCAGCTGGAAGAAATAAGGCACATTATATACACAGGGTAAAAAGGAAAAAATAGGGGAAAAGTTTCATCAGGAACAAAAGAAGCCAGAAGAAAATGGGAGAACATCACTAAAAAGATGAAAAAAAAAAAAATTACAAACACCTCAAAACTCTCAACCTATAAGTCTATTTCCAGGAAAACATATTTCAAAAATGAAGGGAAATAACAAAAGCTACAAGAATTTGTCACCAACAGATGCACAGTACAACAAATACTACAGGAAGTTCTTTAGATTGAAATGAAATGATACCAGATGGAAATTTGGATTCACAGGAATGAGTAAAGAGCACTAAAAATAGTAAATAAAGACTAATTTTCTTTTTTTCTTCAATTCTTTAATAGTCAATTAACTATGTAAAGCAGTAATACTAATATATTATAGGTTTATAACAGAGCAAAGATAGGAGAGATGTAAAGAAATTACACTCTTGTAAGTTTCTTACATTTTAAATGAAATGTTACATATTAATATATAAAATAGACTGTAATATGTTGAGTGCATATTTTAATTCTTAGAGCAACCACTGAAAAAATAATAAGTATAATTATTTAAAAGTGAACAGAGGAGATAGAACAAAATGAAATTTGAAAACTACAATAACAAAAAATCAAGAAACGAGAAAGAGAAGAAAAAACAGAAGCAAAAAAAAGTAGAAAACAAATATCAGGAGGAGAAACTTAATTATGTCTATAATTACATTGTATGGAAATAGAGTTAACATTATGATAAACATAGATTGTTATATTGTTAGACTGGTTATAAAAACTGGATTCAATTATATAATATATTTGTCAAATGATAATTGAGTATAGCAAGGTGAAAGAACACAAGGCCAATATAAAAATCAATTAGATTTTTATATTTGGCATAAGTGGAATATGACATATAAAGAACAATATCACTTATAATGCAATAAAAAGACTAAGTTATTAGGAATAAAATTAAATAAAAAATGTTCAAGATTTCTGCAATGAAAGCCATAATACATGCTGATATAAATTAAAGAAGACTTAAATTGGGAAGCAGACTTGGCCCAATGGATAGGGCATCTGCCTACCACATGGGAGGTCCGAGGTTCAAACCCCTGCCCCTCCTTGACCCATGTGGAGCTGGTCCATGCGCAGTACTGATGAGCGCAAGGAGTGCCCTGCCACATAGGGGTGTCCCCCATGGAGGGGATCCCCACGCACGAGGAGTGCATCCTGTAAGGAGAGCAGTCCGGCGTGAAAGAAAGTGCAGCCTGCCTAAGAATGGCGCCGCCCACACAGAGAGCTGACACAACAAGGTGATGCAGCAGAAAAGAACACAGATTCCCAGTGCTGCTGATAAGGATAGAAGCAGTCACAGAAGAACATACAGTGAATGGACACAGAAAGCAGACAACTGGAGGGGTGGGGGAGAAATAAATTTTTTTAAAAAATCTTAAAAAAAAAAAAGGAAACTTAAATCAACAGAATAATAAATCTATCCTATTCATGAATTGGAAGGCAATAGGGTAAGTTGTCAGTTATCCCCATATCAATCTATAGAATCAATGCCAAACAATTAAAATCCCAGCAGGATTTTCTTTTTAGAACAAATCAACTACCTTATTCTAATATTTATGTGAAAATTAAAAAAAAATAGCCAAAGGAATCTTGAAAAAGAATAAAGTTGGAGAAATTTTGCTACCTCATTTCAAGACTTCCCATAAAGGGTAGTAAAGCACACATTGTCAAACTGATTTAAAGGTAAAATAATCAAATAAATGAGTAAATGTGCACCAAATAACTAAATAAAAAATGTATTAGGTTAAAATTTCCAGAAATAGACTTGCAAATATATGATCATTTATAAAGGTACAAGGTCATTAGACTGGAAGCATAGTTTTTTTTTTGACAAATGATGTTGGAACAACCAGACACAAATTTAAAAAAAACATTAATTTCGACCCAGACTTGTACCATACAGAAAAATTAATTCAAGTATATGAACCTAAGCATAAGAGCATATCTATACAACTTCAAGAAGAATACATAGGAGAATTTCTTCACAAGTTGGTCATAGGTAAAGCTTTCTTATGCCATAAAAACCTCTAATTCAACTTTAATGAAATTAAAGATTTCTGCTCTGTAAAGCTAATATCATAAAATGAAAATGAAAAATAAATGTGCAAATTCGGAGAAAATATTCACACTTTCCGGCATAGGATTGGTATCTAGATTATATCAAGAACTCTTAAAAGTCAGTGATATAAAGGCAAAAAAAATTAATGAAGATAATGGACAAAAGACTTAAATAGAACTTTCACATGAAGAAGATATATGAACGACCAATGGTTGGCAATTTTTTTCCTTGTAGCATGTTAAGTATGATACTCCTACTGTCTTATTGCCTCCATGGTTTCAAATGAGAAAACAACCTTATTGACGTTTCCTTGTATGTGATGCGTTGCTTCTATCTTTTGGCTTTCAGAATTCTCTTTCTCTGGCATTTGAAAGTTTGACTGTATTGTACCATGTTGTGTGACTATTTGAGTTTCTTCTGTTTGGAGTTCATTAAGCATTTGCATGTGTATATTCATGTCCTTTGTTAAATTTAGTAAGTTATCAGCCATTATTTCTTTGAATATTTTCTTTGCCCTTTCTTCCTCTCCTTTTGGGACACCCACAATGCTTTTGTTGGTACACTTGATGGACAGGTTTCTCATGGTCTCTTAATTTTTTCCCTCTCTTTTTCTTTCTGCTCCTCAGCCTGAATGATTTCAATTATCTTATGTTCAAATGCATTAATTTTTCCCTCTGCCAGCTCCCATCTACTCTCAAATCCCTCTAGGGGATTTTTAAAAATTTCTGTTACCATAGTCTTTGGCTCTTTTTGGTCCCTTTTCATAATTTCACTATCTTTATTGATATCTTCTTTTCATGCATAATTTTCTCAATGTCCTTCGTTCTTTGTCCATGTTCTCCTTTAGTCCTTTGAGCATATTTAGGACCACTTTTATAAAATCTTTCTGGTGTATTCTAGGCCTGATCCTCATTGTTGATGGTTTCTAATGTTTAATCTTCTCCTGTGCATAGGTCATCACTTCCTGTTTCTTTGTATGTTTTGTCATATCTTGTTGCAATATGGAAAATTTTATATTTTAATGTGTTATTGCTGGAATTTAAACACTGAGCATGTGTTACTTAAGCTTGAATCCAGCTAGTGTAATGACAGAGATTTCCTTGAATGTCAGGAGCTAACAAAAAAATAAATAAAAATAAAAATTAAATATCTTTCCTAGTGTTTGGATTGACCTGTGTGCGTGCTCACATTCAGGATTTAGCCATACAGTGAATTTAGAAAATAGTGTGAAGCAAAAATGTAGGAACTCCTTGGTTTTTCCTGCCGCTGTGTCTTGCTTGAAGCACGTATGCATGGCCCTAGGAATTTCCTTGTTTCCTGAGATATAAATGTCCCTCCCTACTGCCCTAGGAAAGTAGTTCTTCATGGTCCCAGGTAATGCATTGTATATTCCAGCAATCCTTTGCCCCAGGCAGCTGCAATTTGACTGTTCTCCTATAACATTCTGTAGGAGAGCTCTATGAATCATCTCTAGAAGCAGGCCAAATTATGGGATGGCAATCCTATGATGTGTGTTCAGACAGAATTTGACAGTGAAAGGCTTGGATATTTAGCCAAGGAGATTTTCAAACTAAATGTGGAAAGTGCAGCCTTGCTACTCCTTGTAGCTTTACGTAAAATATGTAAGGAAAGAGGTAAAGGAATAACCTGAGACCTGAACTCCTGGGCACAAAGAAATCAGAAACTGAAGGGTCAGACAATTCTGAGTTTCTAGAAAACAAATCCACAGAGAATAGTACTCCATATGAGGATTTAACTGAATATGGAAACTATATCCATTTCAGTGCAAGTCAGGATTGGAAATGCAGTTATCCAGGGGGGGTTTGTGGTTTGGGCCCCTATGTACTACATGCCAAAGCCAACAAGTTTTTTGCGAGATCTGTATGAATGGAACCACTGCCAGCCTGGTTGAAAAGGGACAGAAAAGTGATCTATTGAAGGAAAATGACTTCAAAAGCAGAACCATGGAAGATGAGGTCTGGACCAAAGACATCTTCTAGGGTCAAAAGAGTGGACCCACCCTTTTAAAGAGTAAGTATGCCCCAGAGCTTGGAGAGGGCAGGCCTTCCACCCCATTGTGCAGGAAGTGTGTAACCACTCCAGAGTACACAGATGCCTGGGGAATTTCAGAGAGCTACCGCAGTGTTTGTTGAAGGTGGAGCCTAGAGTCTGGTAATCACCCCAATGACTGAGACGGGTGGTGCTGCATGCTTCGCTGTTACCCCAAATGTTGAAGATATTGGAGCCCTCACCCCAGTGTTTGGGGAGAGCATGACTGCCGCATAAGCCCTTGGAAAGGGTGGGACTACCGTTCCATCAACCCTGAAGTTGATGGAAGTACAAACTACAGTTCTGTAGATGACTCTCAGACCTTGAAATCTAATGGAGTATGGCCTGCAGCATTTTGGAATTGTTTGGGACCCATGTCCCCTGTTTCCTTCCAATTTCTCCCTTTGGGAATATAAATGTAAATCCTACGAATGTCCCTCCTTTGTATGTGGGAAGCTGATGACTTGTTCTCTAAGTTTCACAGTCCATAACCAGAAGAGAATTGTACCCCAGGACAGACCACACCTATAACTAATTTTGATCAGTCTTTTTACTTAGTATCTTACTGAAATGATTTAAGGCTTTTGAGACATTGTAATGCAATGAAGGTATTTGCATATGGAAAGAACATGTCTTTTTGGGGTCTAAAGTGTTCCTACCATTAAGGAAGAGAATGTTTTGGAAAGCAAAAGTAACAAAGAGAAATTTCATGTCTTCTTCTAGGATCATTTGTCCTCAGTCTTAATACTTTCTGATAAAATCACAGGTGTTCTTTTCCAACATTACTCACAAAAATGACATTTTAAAGAGAACAAGCAGAGAACCTGTTCAGTCATAGCAAATGTATGCATATTGGGACTTCATTACTTATTTTATGGATATTAAAAAGAAACAACTGCACATTGTTTGAATGAATATTTAAAAATTTACTTATAAATAAGAGTAAACTCTGGTCTTCTGTCATAAGGATGTAATTTTTAAATTTAATTCAGTGAGTTATTTTCAGTTCGAATTCTAGTCTAAGTCCTTTAGCAAAACATTTTCTATTGACTCCATTTAATATGGAGCAGTTGGTTCACAGATAAATTAATGCTGGTTGGTGCATTTTTCCCTTTGTAAACTTTTATTTTTCTTTGCCTGGAACCAGCCATAAGCCATTTGGTTAGATTTATTAGTTCTTAGAAAATGCTTCCCCAACCCGGCAGTTTTCTTATATATCTACATACCATGCATTGCATCTCAATGAATGGCATTCTCAGCCCTGGAATCTGGAATCTCGTATTGCACAATAGCAAATTGTATGGTAGTGCTGCTGACCTAGCTAATTTTGGGGAAAGGTCTTCTCAAAAGCTAAATGCTGCTGCTGAATTCTAACTTTATTTTAATGCTCTTCTCTCAAACAAAGTAATAAAAGTCAGAAAACTCAATCATCCCTCCTAAAGTCAAACCCGTCACACACAATGATCCACATTTATGATTGAAGAATAGTTACACCAAGGGATTATGCTCGATCTAATTTATTACCTCATACTGTCAGTGATGAGCAGCAGAAGAATTATGTCAAAACTCTTCATCCGTAAATTTAAATTCTTCCTTTGGAATATCAGTCTACGATCTTATAATATTAACCACATTCCTGAAATAGGGTTTAATAGTGTTTCCTCTCATCCCTATTGCTCTCTTGCTTCCACCATCAAGTAGGATTTCCTACTGTTAACTACACAACAGACAGGGGACTTTAAAGTGGTCCAGAACTCTGCAGTCGCAATTTGCAGTCTCATGAATGGCTGCTTTTATACCAGACTATAATCTGTACTTCTCTCCCATCCTGCCCTTACTCCATTTTGTTACTGTATATCATTTTATCTCTGTGACAGATATGGTTCAGCTGTCCACCAATTTTATTCTTCCTTTTCATAGAGTGAAGTTTTTGCTGAGAGTTCTACCAAGCCAGCTACTGTATTTCCTAGCTCTTTTGTATCCACACTACATGACGTTCATCAGCAGAATGGGACCTGGGTTTGACAGAAGTAGTTATGCCTTCTCCAAGGTCTGTCACACTTTCTCCCTTTCCTGTTCTGCTGTCTGACGGCCGAGGAAGAGAAGCAGGGAATTCACAGCCAAAAGAAGGAAGACACCCCGTTCACTGGATCACTGCCCGGCAAGAACGACCACATTGGACTCTGGCTTGAGTAAGACAAACTTCTGTTGGTTTTAGCCACTGAAATTTGGGGGCTTATTTGTTCTGTTGGTTGACATTTCCTAATTATAATTGTTTCAGATTCTCTTGTGGATTTACCAAGAAGTGAAAACTGACTAGTTCATTTTTAAAACTTACCTTCTCAAGTCCCACTCAGTGTCTAACAGTGTTTTTATTCTCAATGGGTAACAATAACACTATGTCTTACTGAGTACTTGTAATGTGGTATTCACTGTGCTAAGAGATTTTATACATTATCACAATCGTCTTTACAACACATCACAAGACTGCTACAAGGAAACATGGGAAATGTATTCTGTCTGTGAGCACAGGAAGATTTTGTAGCTTGCTCAAGGTTACATGGTTAGGAAGAGTTTAAAGTCATACATGTCTAATTTCAAAATGTAGTTTTTTACACTAAAGTAAACTGAGGCAGAGATTGAAGCCTAAGGATTTCTGGAAAACCAGTAGCAACTAGGAAGAGGCAAGAGAGGATTCCACCCAACTTATTTTAGACTTACGGCCTCCAGCACTTATTTTAAGCCATCCTGTTTGTGATGTTTTGTTATGCCAGTCCTAGGAAACTGAGACAGGGAGTCGACAATGCACAAAGAGATAAAGTCCCTACCCTGGTGGCACGTTACCCGACCTGATCTGTATCTAGTTCAAAGTGCTGTCCACCACACCCCCTGGATTTTATGGATGCCCTTGATACATTATTTTTAACATTTTATTCCCCTTTTCAAATAGCTAAAAGAAGATAAATGCCTGCCCTTTTAGGAACCGATACAATAAATGAATAATTCAGCCATATTTAATAAACGAGCTCATCCCACCTAGAGGTGAAGTTTGCATGTTAGGAAAGCTATTGATTTTATTGATTTTTTTTTTAGGCCACTTGTGTGACACTTAGTGAATTAATTCTGGCTGTTCCTTAGATGGCAGAGTAAAAAACATGGCAAGCAAATTAATTGTTAGCTAACATAACATTGCTTTACACTAATTTTGCATTTCTAAATTATTAAAATGCTTTATACACCCTAGGTCTGATGCTTCTAGAGTTAAGCAATTTGCAAAATGGTATACTAATGACTTTTAATTTTTTCTTACCACATCTGCTCTTTTACCCAGTGCATGAGCCTAATGTATAGAAAATAATATTAAACCCCAAGTGAATACAAGGTAAAAGAAGGGGATCTTGGGAAGAGGAAAGGCTAGCAATGCTCATAAGAAGGTTTTTCTGGACAGGATTGAGCAGGAATGTATGCAGTAAGAAAATAGAAGTGTATTTTAGAGTTCTTCTAGAAGGAATCAGGGGGCAGAACTTTGAAATATGAAGTGTACAAATTAACACTGAAATCAGATATGTCTGGCAATTTCTTGAGAAAAGAAAGATTTGTGAAGAAATCCTTCCAGTCCGGTGGCCTCCTTGAGCAATGACTCGGCACTGCTATTGGCATTAGGATAACATCTCCTGAATAGTAAGTGTGCTCCCCAATGCACGCTGGGGAATAGTTCTACTGTATTGAAACATTCTTTGAATTCTACCCTTTATTGTAATTCTTTTTTCACTGAACAGTCTTCAGTTTCTAAATAGGCTGGAATAACTGTGAAATAGTTTCCTTAGACTCTGATGGCACATGAATGAATGGGTATGTAGAAACAAATAGCTGACCTGAATATTTGGGAACCCAGAAGCCAGGTAACAGAATCCAGTAAAGGATCTCCAGGCTGAGAAGCCTGTGCTCATTGACCTAATTATGTGTCTGGCTTTGTACCTCTTCTCCTTGAAAGCCCATCAGTGCTTCACACTGTTCTCAGCACCCAAAGGCCTTCCTGATCTGGCTCTGATGTAACTTTCCATTGCCATTTCTCACCACTCCCACTGCACACCCAGGTCATACTTAGCTATCTGAGCACTCTCAAAGGTGCCAGATTCTTTTTTGCCTTTAGATCTTTACACATTGTCTTAGTTTGCCAGGGTTGCTATAATACAGTACCACAAACTGGTTGGCTTAAATAAGAAGAATTTATTAGCTCAACAGTTTGGAAGCTAGAAGTCCAAAATCAAGGATTGGCGGGCCCTGCCTTTTCTGTGGCATTCTGGTGGTGGCTTGCTGGCAATTGGTCTCGGCCTCCAGCACATGATGGTCCATCTCCTTCTGTCTCCTCGTGTAGTTTCTATTTCCACGTCCAATTTTCTTATGTTTACAAGGACTATAGTTATACTGGATTAAGGTAGACCCTGATTCAAATTTGACCTTATTTATATAGAATTTTCAAAGACCCCACATGCATAGGAGTGTGGGTTAGGACGTGAGCAAGTCTTTGTAGGTGGCATGGTTCAATACCACGCACATGTTTCTTCCTGGACCATCTCCCCCATCCCCATCTCCTATTTGCCCAGCTAAATTTCTCAACTCCAGTGAGAAGTTTGAGTTACCACCTCTGGGATGCACTCCCTAGCTCTTCCAATTCCAGATTAGTGTCAGGTGCACCCTGGAGCATAGTATTTACTCTTAGCATAGATCCAACGGGTATAGAGGGTAAATGCTAATCTACCTGTTGGTCTCTTCCACTACACAATGAACTTTCTTCAGAGTAAGGATTACATCTTTTTCACGGTGGTAGGCTTGGGGCCTTGAACATAGAGGTGTTCCACATATATTTGTCAAAATAAAAAGTTAGAATCATAAACAATTGTATCATATCCAATTACTTTTCTAACAACACGTTGTTTCTTTTATTTATACTGGAAAAGCCCAGTACAAAACCAAGAGGAATGTGTATTTATAGTGTTGATAAGTGGAGCAGCTTAATATTATTGATGAATTCCAAAAAGAAATATTGGATTATGCTTGTAATATGATCTGTGCCTGGGCATAATTGATTTATGATTAGGGTGTGGGGACTCACAGATAAAAGGCATGGTAAGGGACAGAGTTGAGGGTTTTCTGATGTTGGAGTTTTGATGTTGGACTTTGAAGCTGAAGACTTAAGCTGGAGCCCCGGAAAGTAATCTCACAGAGGAAAGAGAAGCAAGCCCCAGGAAGGAACCTTGAACCCAGAGAAAAGCAAGTCCCAGGAACATAGGAACCCAGGAAGCCTGAACCCTTGCAGATGTCGGCAGCCATCTTGCTCCAAATAGACTTTGGTGAGGGAATCAACTTATTATTTATGGCCTGGTATCTGTAAGTTCCTACCCCAAATAAATACCTTTTAAAAAACCAACCCATTTCTGGTATTTTGTATCAGTACCCCTTGGCTGACTAATGCAATAAGGAAATGAATAAAGGATTTAATATTATGGCTCTGTCATTTCTGACTGGATGAATTTGAGACATCAACCTTATTGAAACTTAGGCGTCTCATGATTAAACTGGAAATCATACTAGTCTTCCCTGCCTCACAAGGGAATTTTGAGGATCACCTGAGACATGTATATGAAGCATTTTGTGAAGTTCTATCTAAGTATCACGTTTGCTATTATCACTAAAAAGAGTTAGTGCCTAAATCAGATTGCAAGAAATCCACTTTGGGGAACATGTGTACCCAAAGAGCCCCACATTTGCTTTATTGCTAAAACTGCTTTTGGTAAATTTTGCTCTAAATCATCATCAACAAATATTTACTAAGCTCATGCTGGGAACAAAATTTCTTCCCTTGCATAAAAATATTCGCATTTTGGGTGAAAGTGCCTGAGGCTTGGCATCATCAAATGTGTTTCTTAATTAAGTGATGAGAGTCATTTGAATCTCTTCATGTTGCTGTATTGCTGTCTTTTGAGTGCATTTTTTCAGAATAGAAGTTTGATGTGTTTTACACTAGGCTCAGGGAGGCATTTGTAAAATGAGTTAGGGAAGTCAAACTGTTTTCCCTTCTTCCCACAATACTAGTTTATTGTATTGGTTTTCTATTGCTGCTGTAAAAAATGACCACAAACTTAGTGCTTAAGACAATTTTTTTTCCTCTTACAATTCTAGAGGTCAGAAGTCTAAAGTTAAGGTGTTGCAAAGGGCTGTGGTCCTTTTGAGGGTTTCAAGGAAGAATTTGTTTTCCAGCATTTGCAGCCTCTGGAGGCAGTCTGTATTCTTTAGCTCATGGACCCTTCCTCCCATCTCTGCAACCTCTAGCTTCCATTGTCACATCTCCTACTTCTCACTTTGACCTTCTTGCTTCCTTCTGCAAGGACCCTTGTGGTTGTCTTGGGTCCAACCGAATAATCCAGAATAATTTTTACCATGTCAACATAATTAATTTAATCGACTTAATCTGCAAGGTCCCTTTTGTCATGTAAGATAACATATCCATAGGTGCTGGGGATTAGGATGTGGAATTCTTTGGGAGGCTATTATTGTGTCTACTACAATATTCAGCACCTGTTTCTTCTTGAGCTATTGCTTCTAGTATCATTTGTTACCTGAGATTATAAGTGATCAGTTGTGGGTTGTATGATGTATTTATTACTCTGAAACAAGTTAATCCAAACCTTTGTGGCTTAAGACACTTACTATCTCACAGAGTTTTTGTGGGCCAGGGGTTCAGTGGTGGCTTAGCCAGGTGGAGCTGGCTCCGGTTCTTGAGTTTGGCTTTGGTCAAGGTGTCAGCAGTGGCTGCAGTCATCTGAAGGTTTCCCTGTGCTGCGGGATTGGCTTCCAAGATGGCTCATTCACAAGGAAGGCAACTTGGTGTTGGCTGTTGACAGAGCTTCAGTTTCTTTGCCAAATGGAAAGAAAGCCCTAGAAAGAGTAATCCAAAAGAGGTAATGTGAAAACCACAGTGCTTTATGACCTAGCCTTAGAAGTCACATGTCAGTTCCACAGTTTTCAGTTGGTTACCCAGGCTAGCTATGAATTAATGTGCTAGGGAACTATACAGGGCATGGGTACCAGAAGGAGAAGTTCTCTGGGGACAATCTTTGAGCTTGGCTTTGATATAGGTGTATACAAGCCAGTGTTCTTTTTGGTATGCTTGAGTGTTAATCACTTGAGAGACTGAAGGAGATATCGCTGTTTAAGTGATCTTTATAAATTTAGCGGAATAAGGCTCCTGAGATGAAATGACAAAAGAGGATTGCGAGTTTTTTTCTCAGACCAGTTTTTTCCTCAGTCATTTAAATAGGAATATTTAGAGGTACAAGAGCCAAATTTTGGGAACCATAATTCTTGACATACATTTGAACAAATTCTTTTTTAATTGTTTATTCACTTATTACAATATAAATAAATCAATGGAAGTCACATTTACATTTTTAGTTAGACATTTAGTAAATTGTCTATTGAATATAAAAATATTGAATAAAAATACTACTATTCCATAAAAACCAAGATGCATGAATACCATACAAATAAATATTAGCAGATACTTAAGAGATTTAGTTACAGCTAAAATGGTATGTGATCAGGTGACCTGCTATCCATAAAGTGTCATTTTCTATTGACCTTGGGATGGCTAGTTTTACACATTGAAGAGGAGACTCTTAATCAGTGAATTCTGATTAGTCTTGATTGACGTATTGTCTAGATTTTTTTTTTAATAACTTAAGGCTCCTGCAACACTGCCTGGCATGTAGAAGACACTCTTTAAGTCCACACACAGGTGACATATTATGAGGTCTGCACACAGTTGACATTTTCCAATTCTTTTTCTCTCATGGCTATTAATTTGGGAGACAAAGAAAAAATGGTTTTAATGGATCAACAGCTAGATTATAGCTTTCACTGGCATTTAAGAAAAAGTCCAATGTATAAAGACTTCCATGATCTGGTGTTTGAAGTACTCTTCAGCTTCCTTTCCCTGACCTCTCTATCCCTTTTTCCCAGGACACACACTCTCTTCTCTAACCATTTAAAAATTTTTATTTTTAGAGAAGTTTTAGACTACTAAAAAGTTACATAAAAAATATAGGGGACTCCTAATATTCCACCCCTCCCCCTCTTACATTTCCCCCTATTAATATCATCTTATATAATATTAATATGGTACATTTGTTGCCATTGATGAACAAATGTCGAAGCATTGCTACTAACTGTGGTCTATAGTTTGCATTATGGTTTACATTTTGTACCATACAATTTTATAGGTTTTGACAACATGTGTAATAGCCTGTATCCATCATTGCAGTATCATGCAGAACAATTCCAATGCCCCCAAAATGCCCCATGTTCCACTTCCACATCCCCTCAGAAACTCTGGTATCCACTATCTTTATATCCAGGTTACAAGTTCTTCCATTACTACAATAAGTCTACTTTGGTCCATGGATGCATTCTCCCTTAGGTATGTTCATTTCTCAATCTTGATGACTTTGGGATTGTGATGCACACTTTGCTTCAGATTGAGAGGGGGCTTAGATCTTATGGGGCAGATGGAAGGAACTATCTTTCTTGCAGTTGTAGATACTCTGTTATTTTGGGATGGGTGTTGTCCATCATCATTATTTTGTAGTTATTTTGGGCAAGTCTGATGAACTGGAGAGTAGGTGTTGGCTGAAACTCTGCTGAGATTCAGGGCTCAAATGGCATATGAACAGGGAAGCAGGTTTGGCTCAATGGATAGAGCATCTGCCTACCACATGGGAGGTCCAGGGTTCAAACCCAGGGCCTCCTGACCCGTGTGGTGAAGCTTACCCATGTGCAGTGCTGATGTGGGCAAGGAGTGCTGTGCCATACAGGGGTATCCTCTGTGTAGGGAAGCCCCACATGCAAGAAGTTTGCCCCATAAGGAGAGCCACCCCATGTGAAAAAACAATACAGCCAACCCAGGAGTGGGGCCGCACACATGGAGAGCTGATGCAGCAAGATGACACAACAAAAAGAGACACAGATTCCTGGTGCCACTGACAAGAATAGAAGTGGACACAGAAGAACACACAGCAAATGAACACAGAGAGCAGACAACTGGAGGGGGAAGGGGAGAGAAATAAATAAAAGTAAATCTTAAAAAAAGGCATATGAACAGACCAAAGATTTAAGTCTCTGGGACATATATATAATGGATATAGTGCTAATGTTAGGCTCAAATAAAAGGGATAGTAGAATCATGTGTAGCAAAGTTATGAGTCTACTCTGTTACACTGGGGAAATAGGTTAACATATATTCCAAAGTAAGGCCCATCAATGGGGTGCTGATTTCATGGGGTTTTGTGCCTAACCTATAGTGTCCAGATGTCTCTAGAGTCTTCAGGAGCACCCCTGTTTGAGGCACTGTTTACTGCAGCAGGTAGTGAGATCTCCCTGTGACATGCATAAATGTAACCTCTGGAATGAACTCCTTACTCACTTCGAATTTTCTTAACCATAAAAAAATCTTTTGTATTTAATATTTCTCTCTTTTGATCAAAGTCTTTTCCCAAATACATTGCTAGTTGGCAGTTGGTTATACTCTCTTGGTGCCAGGGAGGCTTATCCCTGGGAGTCATATCCCATGCTGGGGGCAAGGTAGAGAGTTTATATGCAGAGTTTGGCTTTGAGAGAAACCACATTTGAGTAACAAGGAGGTTTTCAGAAGGTAACTCTTAGGCAATACATATTATTAGGCTAAGTTTCAATTTTACAAGATTAAGGTTCTTAATATCAAGGGCTTGGTGTATTCATTTGTTTTCTTTTATTAGGCACTGCCTATGTACTCTAGAAATTCTTGCCACTCTACTAGAGAATGTAGCAGGAATTCCCAGGATGTGAGTTTAGTATTTTGTTGGTTATTGTGTGGGTCTCCACACCCATAACCACATGAACACATTCATGTTCCATAGAGACATGCCCCAGGTGCACCTTTCCTCACAAATCCCCACATGACTGACACCCCACACTATTGATCCTCCCCTACCATAGTTGTAAATTTTCTGTAATTTAAAACCATTTCAAAAACAAAGCCAAAATTTTTTTTCTTGCATTGTGCCTTTCATCACCCTAAGATCTGTTATCTTTTTATGTATGTTTACAATTTCTTCTATATATTACCCCAGTGTCATCCTTTTTTAAACTTTATTTTTGAAGAAGTTCTAGGTCTAACCATTTAAATGACTAGCCTTCTGAAATTTACCCACCTCTATCTTACCACCATACTTTTGTGTATTCAACATCTTCCTGAAATATTCAGTCTATTTTCTTTTGTTTTTCCTGCTGATTTCTTACTAATTCATTAGATCTCAGCTCACATGTCCTCTTATCTAAAAGCATTTCCTGAGTTTACCATTCTGAATTAAGTGTACCTCCTATGTGTCACAGCATAATTGTTAGAATACTTAAAATAAAAATCAATGCAAAACTATTACAGGACCCAGACAATGGCTTCAATTCTCTCTGTATTTCTTTTATACTAAACATCAAGCACATTGCTCTCTAAATACCTATTGGGTGGGTGAATGGATGAATAGGTGTATAAATGATTGGTTAAGGTGCTAAGACCACCAGTCAGAAATCCTGGGTCATTCTGGGTAAAATGTTTAGCTTCCTATTAAAATTGAGGATATAGCTTATCTGTTCTCATCCTTGGAAGCACATATATTCACCTGTGAGATGAAAATAAGCTTCACTTCAAATAAAATAGCTTAGTAAATTGGCATTGTTTACAGTACTTAAAGCATACAATGAGGAACCCTAGGAAAGCTCTGAGGTAACTTTTATTCTCAGAATTTTGTAATTTAAAATTTTTAGGAGATCTTAGTAAATCTAGTAATATTTAAGGAAGTTCTCAAATTCCTATGTTTGTTGTAGTTGGTGCCAACTATTTGAAACATAACTAAAGAATACTAAAGAAATTAAGTACTTATTCCTAGAAGAAATAGTCATAGTTAGTGGTGAATTAACCACATGAATATTTCAGGATGCTGATTAGTGTAAATTCCTTTATATTTAAAAAGCACTTCACAGATTTTGAAGCACCCTTATACATAGTTGATCTTGGGGCTCTGTGAAGTCAGCAGGACAGGTTGGAGAAAATTTTAAGTCCAGTGTGGTTATGTCATTTGTCAAAGTTACCTTCAATATATTAGCACCTTTGTAGGAACTGGGCATAGGAGCCCCTGACTTCAAGAAGTTTATAGTCCAGTGGGAATGATGTACATTAAATAAGTAAGTACAAATGTAAAAGTTTGCAAAGAGCTACAAAAGGGAATTTCAGAGTGTGGTAGGATCTAATAACTGGGATAACAGGGATACTTAGAGATTAAGAGGAGTTCCCTCAGGAGGGTGTGTCAAAGCTGCGAACAGAAGGATGAGTAAGAGATTAGTCATGTGGCAGAACCAGGCTTGAAACTCCAATATTCTGACTTCAAGCTCAGGGATCTTATCTCTAATTCAAGCTATATTAGGAAAGAAAATTTACTGAAGTTTCTACTACAAATAATTTCACTTTATTTCACTTATTTGTAATTCTAGTCTAGTAATCTAATAAGGGGATAATTTATCCCCTAAGATTAGTTTCCCTCTGCTAAAGAACTAACTTCCAAAAGAAGAAATGGGTGCAGGGTAATAGGAGAGATGGGCATCTAGCCATTGAGAGTTTCTCATTTTTAACAGTCTTCTGACATTTTCCCAGCTTGGAGGGCTCCCCTTTCAAAATTTCTTCTGGCTGCTTTCAGGATCCATCACATCCCACTTAGTGTGTTACAGAGTATTGACAAATTGCACACTTTGGTTTTATATTTAGTATTTTTGGCAGTATAGTCTTTCTACTTTCTTTTTCTAACGATAGCCAAAAGTGCTTTGAACTATCTTATCATCTCTTCTCTTTACTCACCACCTCCAAAAGACAGAGAGAGGGAGAAAGTGGGGGGAGGGGTCATGAGAGAGAGAGAGGAGGGAGAGAACCTTTGTCTCATCACTTGGAAACTAATTTTGTCATCAACAGACATGAGATCTTCTAAGTTGTCAGCAGTTTGGGGGTTGGTTGGGACTGCCGGAAAAGCAGCAGTAACACTTTTTTATGGCACTCAAGGAAGTGTCAGGATAGAGCAGACATTTCAGGAGCCAGAAAAGCAAATTTAGCAACAGCCATTCTCTTCTGGGTTATTTCTTATGACCAAGATTGTTCTGCCATGAAGGACAAGTTTGAAATCAGGTTTTCTTCTGAGGACAATGCCTTGTCTATGGGACTCTCCTGGGGTGGCTGTTTTTCCTCCTGCAATTGCAATACCTTAGGAACTGGAGGTGAGGTAGAAATCCTCCTTGGTCCTATTATCCTTTCCAGACCATTCTCTTTACTCTTTTGTTCTCCAAGCCCTACCCCACTGTTTTGATCTCATGCCAACAGATTACATATAGATGCAGCCATCTACTAAGACATCTGCCAACCAACTCTCCCTTATTCCTTGAAGATATTAGACCAGGGGTTCTTAACCTTTTTTGTTAAGTCAGGTGAAAACCAAGGACCCCTTACTAAGTCCACACTATACTGTATATTATTTAATAAATATATCACACCTATATCAACACATCTGTCCCTACTAAAATACTGTTTTTTTTTGAATTTCAATTCAAGCTCATGGACCCCTAGTTAAGAACCTCTGTGTTAGACCCTGTCTTACTCTATCCAACACAACTCCTGCCTTAATGTGAGTGATTTCAATATTCATATAGATTATTTTTTTAAAAAAGCTCTAATATCTTAGTTTCTTGAACTACTCTCCACAATTGATATTTCCTCTACACACTCCCAGATACACATGCCCACTCTCAATACTAATAACAAAAATCCCTCCATGATTTTAAACCTAAGCATCCTTGTCTCTGCACAGAACCTCTTATCTTTTGTGTTCACACCTTCTATTCTATTGTATCAACCCTCTGACTGTTAAAATCAATTGAATCTACCAGCTTTTAACTTTCCCTCATGTACTCCCTTCCTTCCTTAAATTCTATGGTCTATCATGATAATAGCTTCCTTGAATTCACTGTGATTTTTCTTACCTTTATTTGGTAGAGCCCCAATTATGGTTAAATCTAAACCTCTGCCTACCTTACAGCTATATCTGCTCAGTGAAAATGTCTGGAGAAAAACAAACAACCATAATGCCTGGCCTTACTTTAAGTTCACAATGAATTACTTTAATTGGGTCCATCATGCTTCTTAACTATAAATACTGCATTTCTTGCTCCATTCATTTCCCTATTCTCCTAGATGTCTATTTCATACCACCTCTTCTCTCTTCAAAATTCCAGCCTCCAATACCTCTTCACCTTCTTCATTGTCAGCTGGTGAAATAATCAGAAGAGAATTTCTCAAGCTCTTGCCATCTCTGTGTACTCTGCATTCCCTTCCATTACAGAAGTATGTCTGTGCTGGGAGATAAGGCCAACTTCTCTCCTTTTTGAGAGATCCCATCATTTCTTGTCCACTGAAGGATATCACTTTAACAAATTCTCTCCTTTGGTGTCCAAATTGATAGCTATTTTGTCTCCATTAGATTTTCATCATTAGTATACAAAAATGCTATAATTTCTTTCATCTTAAAAAATTCCTGTCATGACCCAAATTCCCTCATCTACTACTATCCTATTTCTCTTCTCTTAGACCCCTCCTAAGAGTTGAGTTGTCTCTATATTCATTTTGCTCTTTTGTCTGTTTTCTCTTGAATTCACTACAGTTGGGTTTTTGCCCCATGGCTCCACCGAAACAAGTCTATGCCAGGCTGCCAAGTGCCTTGCATCTTCTAACTCAACAGTCAGTTCCATTATCATCTTACTTGATTTGCATGTAAAAGTTTACAAATTTGATCATTCTCTCCTCTTTGAAATACTTTCACTTGACTTCCAGAGTCCCCCATACTTGATTATAGTACTAGTTCATTGGTCTGTGGCAGTTTGAAATTGGTGAATCCCAAAAAGATAAAGGTTATGTTTGTGAACTAATCCTCTCCTGTGGGTGTGAAACTGTTTCACTTGGACTTTGTCAGTGAGGCGTGACTCAGGTTGAGTCTCCTATGTTTTACTGGGTCTGATAAAAACAGAGACACGGAGAGACAGACACAGAGATAAAAGTAGCCACTGTATTTGATCCTGCCATGTGGGAGGAAACACATTTTTGCCCACGGCTAAGATGTGAAGAGAGAAGTCCCCAAGAGGCTCAAAGAACTGAGGCCCAGGGAGAAAGGAGTATATGCCTGAAAGCTCACAGCTGAATTTGGGAAGAAAGAGGAGCTGCTGAGACTGAGAGGAGGCCAGGGAAAAAGACAAACCAGGTTTGCCTACAGCTGCTGAAAACTGGAGAAATTGGTGTCTATTCTGCTTTCCAAGTAGTAGTTGACTTTGATGAGAAAGCATCTCTTATGGTCCCTTGAGTTGGACTTTTCATGCCCTTGGAACTGTAAGCTTTGATCCCAAGTAAGTCCCCTTTATAAAATCCCATTTCTTGTACTTTTCATCAGCAGTCTTCTTCAGGTTACTAGTTGACTTGCATTTTCTAACTCAACAATTAACAGCTATCATCTTACTTGATCTACATGTAGAAATTGACAAATTTGATTAGTCTCTCCTCCTTGAAACACTTTCACTTGGCTTCCAGAGTACCACACTCTCTTGGTTGTCCTGCTACCTTATTGGGCATTCCTTTTCAGTCTCCTTTGCTGGCTTAATGTTGGGGTGCCTCAGGGCTCACTCTTACTTACTCCATTAGTGCTCTCAGTATATAAGAATATACCATTTAATCTATTGCAGGTATAAATAATATATATGTAAAATTTTTGTCTGTAGTTCCAACCTCTTCCATGAACTCATATATCTGTCTACTGGACATATCTTAAATGGATAACAGGCATCTTAAATTAGTAGTTATGATCAAAACTCAGCTCATGTTATTTTGCCTCCAAACCTGGTTCTTTCATTCTTACTCATTTCAGTGAATGACAGATCCATTTTGCACACTTAGGCCAAAATCTTGGATTAATCTTTGGCTTCTCTCTCTCAAACCCCTTATTTACCCATTAGCAAATCCAATTGGATTTATCTTCAAATATATTCATAATCTGACCAGTTCTCATTCCTGTCACCACACTCATCCATGCCAGGATCATTTCTCACCTAGATAATTGTAATAACCATCTAACTGGTTTCCTTTTTCTGCCCTTGGTACTTCCCCCTTGTCTATTCTTACACAGTGGAGTGAATCAAAATATCTTCTAATTTTCATTCAATTTATTCCTTGATTCATAGGCTAGTTAGAAGTGGGTTATTCAATTCCTATATCTTAGGGGATATTCTTCATTTCTAAACTTGCTTTCAAGTTTTAATTGCATTGTAGTTAAAGAGCATTCTCTGTATGGTCTCATTATTTAAATTAATCAAGACTTGTTTTTATGGCCCAGCGTAAGGTCTGTTTTGAGTACTGTTCCATGTATACTTGAAAGTAGTACATTTTCTGTGGTTGTTAGCTATAGTTCACTATAAATTTCAATTAGGTCAAGTTAGTTAAAGTGTTTTTGAGTCTACTGTATCCTTACTATTTGTCTACTTGTTCTAGGAATTACTGAGAGAAAAATGTTAAAAGTCTCCAAATATGATTGTTGATTTACCTATTTTTTCCTTTCCTTTTGTCATTATATCTTCCTGATGAATTGGCACTTTTATCATTATGAATTATTCTTTATTTTTGTTAATACTCCTTGTCTTTGAGGTCTGATATAAATGTATTTTTTATGATTTTGTTGTTAATTACTATTTGTGTGATATATCATTTTGTATCCTTTTACTTCAACATATGCTTCCTTGTACTTAAAATGGGTCCTTTGTCAACAACATTTAGTTGGGTCTTTTTTTTTTCCCCCCAAATCCAGTTTGATGATCACTGTCTTTTAAATATAGTGATTTAATCTTTTATATTTTTTGTAATTGCTGATATGGTTGGACTTAAGCCTACCATCTTGCTCTTGTTTTGTGTTTGTTCTATTTGTTATTTGTTATTTTGATTTTCCAATTTACAGTATTCTAGAAAATTTAATGTATTCTTTCGTACTTTTCTTCATATTTACCAGTGCTCTTCATTACTTCCTGTAGGTCCAGGATTTCATTTGGGATCATTTCTCTTCAATCTTAGAACTTCCTTTGTATTTGTGTAGTGTGGATTTGCTGGTGTTGAATTTTCCAAGCTTTATTTGTTGAAATGTCTTTATTTTGCCTTCTTTTTTGGATAAATAGTTTTGCTGCAGGTTTAATTCTAGGTTAACAGGATTTTCCTTTCAGAAAGCTAAAGACATTATACCATGTCTTCTGGCTTCCATTTTTTCTCATAAGGACAGCCATCATCTTATTGTTCTATCCCTGAATATAATATATTTTTCACCCTTTACTGGTTTTAAGATTTTTTTTTTCCTTTGGCTTAACTTCATTTCACTTTAATGTGCCTAAGTGTGGACTTTATATTTATTCATTCTCTTGGAGTTTGCTAAACTTCTTTGATTTGTGGGTTAATATTTTTAATCAAATTTGAAAAATAAATTTTTGGTCATTATCTTTTCAAATATTTGTTTATTTTGCTCCATTTTCTCTAACCTCTCCTTCTGGATTCTAGTTGTGTGTATGTTAAAATGTTTGACACCCCATGAGACATGGAATTTTCGACCTGTATTTTTCATTCTTTTATTTTTCCTCTTTGTTTATCAGATTGGATAATTTCTACAGAGTTAACTTTGTGATTACTAATCCTTTTTCTGCTTTGTCAAATCTGTTGTTAAGCATTTCAATAACTCTGTTTCATGTAGTTTTTTTTCAGTTCTAACATTTCCATTTGGTTCTTTTCTAGAGTTTCAAATTTTTACTGAAATTCTCCATCTGTTCACACATTTTGTTCATATTTTCCACCAAATTCTTTATCATATTTATAATAGTTATTTTAAATACTTCATTGCTAATCCCAACATTTGGATCATTTGTGAGTTTCCTAGTGGCCATATTTCCATCTGCTTCATTGCATATTTAGTAATTTAATTGTATGCTAGGCATTGTGATTGATATGTTGTAGAGATTCAGGATTATGCCATTTTCCTCCAAAGAGAGAGTTTTATTCTGACCAACAATTAAATTTGTGGCAGATCAACTTGATCTCTTTTACTTTTAGTCTTAGTATGTAGTTTATTCCTACTCAGTGGTCTCTAAGGTTACCCTTAGGGTAAATCTAAGGCATAGGTGTTCTGAGTCTGCTACTGAATATTCAGTTTGTCCATCAGATACTATCTGTTCCAGCTGGATTGGAATATTAATGTACCCCCAGCACTTTGACACCTCTGAAGTCTCTGTTCAACAACTTAAATGGAATTTCTGTGTCAATTTCTCAAATGTCCTCTCTAGGCCTCTCTAGGGCCCTGCCCCAAAATTTCAGATGTCTTTAAAATTCCCAAAATCTAATATAAATTTCTGCTACCTACTTCCCGTTTCCTCCACCCATCCAGATAGCTATTCTTTTCTTGTTCAATTCTCTGAGTAATGGTTTGGAAAGCTGCCCCAGACAGAAAATTAGAATGAATGGGAAATTGATCTCATGAACTTTCTTTCTTTCAAGAATCACAACCTCGTGCTGTTCACTGTTCAGTGTTTGAAAAGTTTTTCAAATATGTATTTTATTTAATTTTATAGTTTTTTATCACAGGAGGGTAAGTCTAATACCAGTAACTCCATCATGAATAGAATCAGAATTCTGATTCTATTATTTAAAAATATTTCAATAGACTATTTTTTCCTTAAGGGAAAATATTAAATGGCATACATTTTTCAGTTTTAGGAAAGCATGCTGCAGCACTTTCAGGGAATTAAAAGTGAAGTCCCATTTTATGTGCTGTTGGTGGTTACAGAATAGACTATAGTTTTGGGGCTTCAGTTCTTCTACAGGATGATTTGCTTCTTTTTTCTGGTTGCATTAACCATTACATCATTCTGACCCTCATTTTATATTCAGTTGGTTTTGTGTGAGGTCAGTAGAGAATTCATCACGATCATAGAAAAATAATCCAATGCATGTGCCATGTTAAAAGTCTTCAGGTATGGAGGATGTTGTGCCTGTCCATTCTTACCTATTTTTATTTTTTTACTTCATGTCATTAATTCATTCTGATCAGCAAAAGATAACCAACTATTTTAAACTTTGCCTTGAGTTATTGGAGAGGAGGATGATTAAAGGATCTACAAGGTAATTTAAAAACAATTTCTGCTGTCAAGTTTTATTTTTAAATTTATCATCCAATGATAGTTAACTTTTTTATGACTCTGTGATAAAATTGAAGTACAAAAAGCTACACATATATAAAATAGAGTTCAGACATATGTATACTCTTGTGAAACCATCACTACAAGAAAAGTATGACTATATCCATTCATTCTCACAAGTCTTCTTGTGCCCCTTTGTAATTCGTATCTTTCCTTCATGCCAATCGCCATGAAACTACAGATTTGCTTTCTGTCATTATGAATTTGTTTGCAGTTTCTGGAATTTTACATAAATGAAATCATAGACTATATGCTATTTTTGCTTGAATATTTTTTCACTCAGCGTAATGATCTTGAGATTCATCTTTGGTAGTTCTGTACATTGGTAATTCTTTTCTTTCTTTTTTTTTTTTTTTGCTAAGTTATTTTCCATTGTAAGGATATACCACAATTTATTTATTTATTTAACTGTTGATGGACCTTGGAGTTATATCCAGTTTTTGGCTATTACAAATAAAGCTTCTATGAACATTCATCTATAAATCTTTGAGTGGATAATGTTTTTGTTTCTATTGGCTAAATATCTAGTGAATGCATGTTTAACTATTCAGGAAATTTCCAAACTGTGTGACAAAATGTTGGCACCTTTTTATTTTCTCAAACATAGTTAATAAGAGTTTCACTTACTCTGTACAATTAACAACATATGGTATGGTCAGTTGTTTTTTTTTTTAATTTTAGTTATTCTAACGTGTGTTGTAGTATCTCACTTTGGTTTCAATTTGCATTTCCCTGATGTTTTACAATGTTGAACATCTCTTCTTGTACTTATTTGCCATTTTTATATATTTGTTTATGAAATGTCTGTTTTAATTTTATTGTCATTTCTATCGACTTGTTTGTCTTTGTATTATTGAGTTGTAAGTGCTCTTTTATATTCTGGATAAAAGTCCTTTGTCTTATATATGTGTTTTAAATATTTTCTCCTAGTCTCTGGATTTTCCATTCATTTTTATAATGGTTTATTTCAAAGAGAAAACTGAAGCTAAGATAGATAAATTGACTTGCTCAAAATTACTCAGCCAATAAGTGTCAGATCTGGAGTTTGAACACAAGTCTGTGTTTTCCAAGTTCTAGGTCTTAATTTGTCAACTGTATATATTGCTATATATTCCTAAAGAATCTTGAAATGATTCATTTATTTATACCAAAATACTTTATTGATTGCCTAATATTTGATAGTTTCAGTTCTTCAGTAGCGGTTCTATATAAATGGACAATACTTGGTTCCTGTCCACCTTAAGATCCTAAACAAACGGGAAAAAAACCCAGATTGAAAAAGATATGTTTGTCGAATGCTGCAATAAAGATATGTAACACAGGTGAAGCACGAACATCCTACTACCTGGGGTTGTTGAGGAAATTATCAAATAGAGCTGATTTAAATTTAGTTGGAGTCAGAAAAGTGAACTGGGTCTTTGTAGCAGAATAGGATGGCAAAGAATGTTAAGTTGTGTGGAAATTGCAATGCCAGAGAGATACATAAGCAAGAGATCTCTGCAAAATTAGGACTAAAGCTTAGTTTGGGAGAATGGGAAAAGATGTCATTTTAAATGTATATTAGGATATGATAACATTGCATATTTTGATGTATAGAGTTTATTCAATAGGAAATTGGCTATAAATATTTATCTGATTGTGGTAAAACCATGGTTTTTAGAATATGCATACTGTAGTTGCATAAAGGATTGGAAAAATGGGTGCAAAACTTAGGTCAGAGACAATTGGAGGTCTGTTGTAATTTAAGAAGAAAATTTAACTGACAGGAATTAATCTGGTAAAGAGGAAGCACTGAATTTATGAGATCTGCTGGAGGCGCAGTCAATAGTCCAGGTACAGAATATGTAGCATGCTATTCAAATACAGTGAATGGGCCAAATCAAACATACATTAGTTAATAAGATTAGGAAAACCTTGAAGAAAAAAAAACACCACCAATTCACAAATTAGGAAATTGGAAATCATTATTATTGATGATATGGCTGAGCTAGATTGGTGGCTCAAATCCCAGCAAGCTGAAAAGAAAGAAAGAAAAAAAAACTACAATAAAGTTGAAACATAGAAAACACCAATAAAATATGAACATATGACCCAGAAGGAAGGTGCTTCCAGAAATGTCAGCAAAGAGGCTGACACCTGGAAAAGAGACTTCAGGTCCTATCTAAGGCAAAATTATCAAGTGGCTAAATTTTATTTGGGTCAAAAAAGCCACCGCTCCCATTGCCTTTTCCTTTTTCTTAAACATTGGAATCTACCTCCTTGATTTTCTGGTCTATGTTAATGCTTCTTGTAAAATGTGTTGTGTGTGTAAGTACCTTCTAAAATACTTTCACCAGCTAAAAGCAGTGGAATTTTGTAAATATCCCTTGCTTTGGTTTTGGGATACTGTCAAAGTCCCTGGGTTTTAGATTCAGTTATTCTTTCAACATATTTATTCAGCTTCTGAGGATATAGCAATGGTAAGGTTTTTTTTTGCTTTCTTGGTACAATTCTAGTACAGGGAAGAGAGATAATAGAAAAGTGAATGAATGAATGAATGAATGAATAAATAAATAAATAAATAAATAAATGATGGCTGCACATTGATACAAACAAAACCAGTTATTGGCATGGAGAGTGACAAATGACTGTGCAAGTTTCTGTAGAAAGGCTGGTCAGGGATGTTCTTTCTGACAGGTGACATTTGAAATAAAAACTGAAAAATGAAAAGGAGTCAGCCTGGGGATAGTCACTGTCAGGGCAGTGGAAATAGCAAATGTAAAGACAAGAAAGACCTTGGCGTGTTTTAGAAGCAGAATAAAAGCTAATGAGGAAGAGTGTACTAAGTGAGCTTGACTGAGGTTTAATTTTCAGCTCTGCAATTTATGTCTGATCTCAGATTCCTCAATGTATAAAGGGGGAGAATAACGGCTCTCTATCACTGGGCTGTATATTAAATTTGATCGTTTTGGACATGACCTGTATTCACCTGTGGGGGTCACTTCTAGGGGGTCATGGAACTTCCTGGGAGAAAATTTGCCTTGGGAGAAGGAATAGGTAGACATACTTCGCTCAGTAACACAAGTCTCCTTCACTGGAGAGGAAAGAGGATTCTGAGCACAATGGGTTATGTCAGCAGAATCTATCTCCAAGTTCAGTCCCACATCCAACTTATGTGTGACTTTCGTGAAATTATGTCAGTTTTGGGTGATAGGACAGGTTAAGCTAGAAGTAAAACGTAAAAGTGCTATTACTTTCACTTAAAACTCTTTAAGATACTGGGATACAAGAGTTCCTAGGGGTCCATTTGAGAAAGCCCATATATCTAACAGGTCTGAAGAGTCTTTCTGACGGTTTCTGTATAGAAAACAGGCTTCAGGGCTTTGACACTGGATCCCCAGAGAAGGGGGAGCAAAGCTGAGTGGACGACGTTGCTCCTGGTGGACATGGCACTCCTTAGCAGAAGCTGTTGTAGTAACTGGAAAATATGTGGTGCCAGGAGGGAATGGTGGTGCTCAGCTAAAGTGACATTGATGTCCATAGGATGAGAGAGGTGCCTGATGGACGCCAGAGCCACCTACAGGCAGGTGCGGTACCCAGAAGACCATGTGGTACCTGGTAGGAGTGGCCTTGAAGAAATAGCCAGATTATACTGGCAAAAGAGGGAGAAGAGGGAAAAAAAGACGTGTGGTATAATAACTGACTATTAATACAAATACAATCAAATATTTCACGGGACATACTTACACTAACAATTATTCATTGTCGGTCTGACATTCAGTTAACTGGACATCTATATTTTTTTTGCTAAATCTGGCAACTTTATATCCATAAAATTCTACTTGTTTTTATGGTGCACTATAACTTGAAAAATTGTCCCCTACTATTTGGAATTCATTTTCTGTGCAGCAAACTTCCTATCATCCTTAATGAATCACTTAACATAGCACCATTGAGCAGGAAATTTGCTCTTTTAACTATTTCATATCCACTATAGAAAAATATCTATTAAAGGCCTATTATCAGTCATATACAGTCATGAGCACTGAGGATAAAATGATGGTAAGAAATTATCTTTCCTTCTGAGGATCCAAAGAATTAATATTTTTAAAGTGCATTAGAATAGCTTGATGCATAAGTGATGTATGTCTTTGTTAAATAAATTAAAAAATATGCCTGGGTTTTTTCCTAATTCCCAATGTCTGATTGTAATCTTACGTTCCATTTTGTGGTCAGATCCTTGTCTTGATCCTCATGTTTTCATACGTGTCATGATAACAGCCTAATGAATACCCTGATCATTTCAGTACTGAGGTCCAGATTTACTTTTGCCAGTGTTTTGTTGTTGTTGCTGTGGGTTTTCTTCAGTGAGGTGGGATGAGGAGGTGGAGGGAGGATGCCAGAGGCTCAACCCAATACCCCAGCAGCTCGGTGGTTTCTGAACTGCTGCCACCTGCTGGTAGATTCATTCAATGCCAACTGCCTGTTGTGATCTGAAATAGCAGTTGGTCTTGCATTGTTCTGTAGCTCTTGAATTCATGTTTCTTAGTATTAGTCTGAGACAGATAACCATGCTGGATTACCTTTTGTTCCCCATTTCTCTGCTCTCAGGGTATTGTATTCTTGTCCACCGAACTGGCCTTCCACCTTGACCCAGCCGTGGAGACACCAGCCTGCCTCCTCGTATAGCTCAGCCAAATCTATCCCACTGTAGCCCGTCCACCAAGCCCTGCTCCATGAAGGAGGTGTGAGGCTTATTTCCCTCCAGGATGATGCTTTTTTCATTAAATACTTCAAAGTCATCTAGTTTTTGATGAATATTTATAATAATACTCATAGAGAGGCTGTCAAATGGATATTTGGCAAATTTAAGAATAACTGGTAGCAGGGAATAGATGAAGCCAAAGCCTGAATAGGAGAAAATGTAGACTTAAATTTATCTTCTGTCTGTGACATTTAGGTAGTTTAGTAGAAAAGAAGCTTTACTGGCAAAACCTTTAACAACAGTTGATATTGCTTTTATAATGATTGTTATTTTGTAAATATTTGTTTTAGAATAGTTATAGGTTTGGAGAGAAGTTGTGCAGCTTGTACAGAGAAGTTACACATAACCCCACCTAGTTTCCCCCATTATCAACATCTTAGATTGATATGGTGCATCTGTCACAATTAATGGAACAGTATTTTTTATGAACCAAAATCCATAGTTTATTCAGATTTCTTGAGTTTGTACCCAATGTTCCTTTTCATGTTCCAGGAGCCCATTCACAATACCACATTACATTTAGTTGTCATGTCTCCTTTGACTTCTCCTGGCTGTGACAGTTTCTCAGACTTTGCTTGTTTTTGATTCTATCACCATTTTTGAGGACTACTGGTCAGGTTTTGTAGAATGTCTCTCAACTGGGATTTTTTTTCTTGAAGCTTTTCTTATGATTATGCTAGGGATATGGGTTTTGGGGAGGAAGACTACAGAGATAAAGTGCCATTCTCATCACATCATATGAAGGATACATCCTACCAACTTGATTTATGACTATTTAATCATAATCATCTGGCTGAGGTAGTATTTGTCAAGTTTCTCCTCTGTAAAGTGACTCTCTTTTCCTTCCTTTCCATACTACACTCTTTGAAATGAAGTCACTATATGTAGCCCATACTTAAGGAGTGGGGAGTTATGCTTCATCACCCTAAGGACAGAGAATCTGTATAAATTACTTACAGGAGATTTGCCTATTCTCCCCTATTTATTTCAATATGGACTCATGAATATTTATTTTATACTTTGGGTTATAATCCACTACTACTTTACTTTGTTCAAATCATTCCATCTTTGGTCATTGCATACTCTTTCAGTTGGCTCCTATGTCCCTGTGACATGTCTTCATCATTGTGTTTTGTTTTGTTTTTGAGCACTTCCTTACTCTCTGGCACTAAATGATGCCCCAGGTTCATCTAGTATATTTCCTGCCCCAGTCTTAGAATCAGTCATTTTTTCCAAGGAACTCTTGTCCCTTTTATTGGAGAATGGTATTGAAACTAGATCTAGGTACTGGGTATGCTCATTGCTACTGAGATGTCCTTGCTTCTAAGTTGTTCTTTTTAGCCATGGAGAAGCCATAAGGAGATGGAGGTTACTCTGAGTGGTTGCAATGAAGAAATGGGTGGGTTTTATGCCATTTGTCAGGGGAGTGAATGGGAGGTGAGAAATTGGTAGTAACTAGGGAGAAATGGGAGAGGAGAAGTGGTAGCTTGAGGTAAAAACTGCGTAAAAGAAAAGTCACCGGAGGATCCCGGGCATGTTTGTAGCTGAGGGCAAGCAGCCAGTGACATTGGAGAAATTCAAAACACAGGACAGAGACAGACAATTGGTTAAGGAAGCTAGATTATTTTATGTGGAAAATGCCAGTAAAGTGGCATGATTTTGTTATGGTGTTCATTAATATTCACCAAAGAAACATGATAAATTACAAATGTCAAAAGCAATTTGATAATTGTATCTTTCTTCATATCTGTGTAATCGACTTCAAGGGATTTCCAAATATATGTAATTTTAGTATTTATGTGGTACATTTTAGTTTCTCAAAGTGTTTTCACTATGTCTCCCATTTTATTTTCAGAACCATCCTCTAAGATAAATATTATTTACCTACATTTTATAAATAAGGAACTTGAAGGAGTGAATTTAAATAGCTAGCTAAAAAATTACCCTTTTTGGCAGTGGAAATAAAGCTGAAAATTGGGTTTCTTTACTGCCAAGCTCAATTTCTTCTCAATACCTAGCCGAGGGATTCACAACCTTGATACTATTGACATCTGGGGCAGATAATTCCTTGTTGTGGGGGGCTGTCCTATATATTGTAGAATATTTAGCAGAATTCCTGGCTTACTCACTAGATGCCAGTAGTGCCCCTCCTTACTAGTGACAACAGAAATATCTCCAGACATTGCCAAATGTCCCCTGGGGGACAAAATGACCCCCATTAGAGAATCACGAGCCCTAGTCCGTAATTCATTTTTAAGCAATAAGGGCACAGATGCTTTCCCTATAAACTTCAGCAATTTGGATATCAAATATCTTAAACTTTAAAATACACTATTTAGTGTAATGTTTTAGAAATAAATTATAGCTGATTATGTCATTCATGAAATCTCAGGGTTATTTGTTTAAGACACAGGGCATAGTAATTTAACATAGAAGTCACAGACCATAACAAAAATTCTGTTTTTTAAATCATTTTAAGTTAAGTTATAAATTAAGATATGATAAGTTCCAGTCAGATTAGAGCACACAGGTATTAGGATTTCAATTACCATCCATGAAGGTGGCGGGGGTAGGGGAACGCCATTGTTCCCCATGGTGCTTTTAATTATAATTTTGAATTCATTACATAAACAATACTGTGGAAGTACTTGTTAAATATTTGTTGAAGGTAAAGAAATGACTGAAATAATTTTTTTTAATTATCACAAATTTGCCATTCTAGATTTCAGATTTTCATGTTCTCCGTTAATCTTACCCATTTCCATATATGATTTTTACATAATAGTAATCACAGGGTACAATTTGCATCTTTTTTTTAACTTACAATGATATCATAAACATTTTCCTGTTGCTACATAAACTGCATAATTATCGCTTTTATGACTGCATAATATTATATATAATTGGTTAGCCATAATCCATTTAACCATTCCCCTTTTCCTGTAAATTCAGGCTGTTTTTTATATCATAAATAACACAGCAATAATCATCTTTGCTATTATTAAATTAAATCACTTTTGGAGACAGATTCCCGGGAATGAAATGACCAAGACAAGGTTTTAGTGGCTCATGAAATGTATTGCCAAATTGCTTTCCAAAGGGATTTATGCTGCCGGCAAAAATATATGTATGCATCTATTATATTACCTCCAAACCAGAACCAGGCATTTTATATATTTTCCTATGTTTTATAGTTTATTTGCAAAATTAACTTTGTGTCTTCGGTTATTGATACTAATAATCTAGGGTGTTGGGGGAAAGAAAAGAAACATCTATTGGGTGACTATACTTGTTATGGACTATGCCAGGAAATTTGCATAAATTTTCCTAAAATATGCACCCTCACTCTAACTCCCCATTCCAGTGACTCAGTCTTCTTGATCTGCTTCACTTTTCTTCATAATACCTATAATTACCTGAAATTTATATTACAGATTTATTTTCTCCTTTGTTTTGATGACCTCGCCAATAAAATGAAGGCTCCCTGGGAGTGGGGACCCTGTACTGTTCATTGCTATATGACTAGCATCTAGAAGCTATTTGTACTTAGTAGATCTGGATAAACATTAATTTTACTGTCTGCCCATATTAATTCTGAGAGATGGCCATTGGGCTGTTTACAGATATTTGGTTCTGTTTGTTCCTTTCCGGACACTTGCCCGTCCAATTGAGTTCAGGCATGACCATGTGATTTGCTTTGGCCAATGAAATGTGAGCAGACGTAATATGCATCTATTTGGGGCAGGCTCTTGAGCAGCCAGGCACTCTTAACCCCTGGTCTCTTTTCCCTCTGCCACAGCTAATGCCTGTGTTCCAAACAGTGTAACCTTTGTCAGCCTAGGTCTCAGTTTAGAATGGCTATCATCTAGGTCAGAGCCTTCAGCTGACCCTCCATGGATATGTAGTGTGAGCCAGTAATTAGGTATTTACAGCAGGATTTGGGGGTTGCCTGTCCTTGTAAAGCAACCTACTGTAACCTGATTAATACAGAGATTAGTAGGTTTAAATAGCAAGGTCAAAATTACAGTGCTGGCAGTGAAGAAGCTAAGATTCAAACTCGGTTCTCTCTGTGCCTTTTCCACCATTGCTGAGTGCCATAAGAGTTAAAGAGGAATCAGAGTACTTGGTTGGTCTCTACTCCAGAAAAAAAAAACATGAATCTGCAGAATTTAAAAATAAAAATCATGAGTTTATATCAGGATGTACACAGAGTACCTAAATCTAGATTAAACTGGATATAAGAGAAATTAGTTCATCATTACTTGCCTTACACATGTTCCTGGAAATCTTTTGAATTAAGAAGAGCTAGCAATAATGGGGAAAAAAAGTGAGTGAAATATAGAAATGTTATCTCTTTTAAATCTGTATTGTTATAGTGAATGGTGTAAGAATTTCAATTGGTGTTGGCACAGCTGATATGTCCATATGTCATTTCAAGATTATGACCAAGTATTCAGAATAAACATAAAGGCATCTGAAATGGTATGGATATAAGCTCACATGCTGTCATCATCTATTTTATGAATTTCCATTGAGGAATACCAGGTTCATATAATTTGACTTACCTGGTATAAGATACAAATGTTTGTACCATAACAGAAGGCACTGAATCACAAATAAAGCAAGGTAGCTAAGGGAACTTGAAAATTTCATACCATTAACGCTTCAAATTCTATCATTACAGTTTAGAACCCAAAAGGTTTAAATTTCGTTCAAAACAAAACTGTATTAACATTGAACTAGGTACTAAAATCATTCTCTAAGAGAGCAAACACAATTATTTGACATCTGTTTGGGCTTTGGCAAATTAAGCCCTAATATGAAATCACTTATAATATGACATCAGGAAATCTCACTTTCCACTTCTTAACTTTTAGCAGTGAGAAAAACTTACCCTACTTCAAGATAAACTTACCCACAACAAACATATCATCATGGCCCCATTTTTGATGACCAAGTGTCTTTAATCTGTGCCATAGAGAGCGATCTGAAATAAAAAGCAGAGTAAATAAATCAGAGTAGCACTAGCAGTAAAAACGGCTATCATAAAGCCCAAGCATTGTATTTCATAAGATTGAAGTAGAGTCCACTTCATCCTAATTAACTTAATTTTACATATAAAACACCATGGTTATTTTGTTTTCCATTTGGCATCCTTTAGTTCATAAGACATAACTATAGGAAATGTAATTCTAAGGCAATGGATAGCAGACTGGAAGTGTGTGAGAAGGTTGCCAGGAGAGAATTTTCAAGACAAGAAATAATGAGAATTAACAGCAGAGGGCAGAGAAAGCTATAAAAAGGTGATTGGGGAAATGGAAAGGAGAAATGAGTTTATATGGCTACGAGTTTCTAAAAAAGAGTCTGGAGGCTGGCAGAAGGTTTGCCCTCATGCACAACTGAGCAGAGTCAGAGAGACAGATAAAGCAGATACAACCCCCAGATATTGGTTCCTTTGAGGGCTAAAGAGACCCATGGGAGTTATGGTCATGGCTGATGGGGTTAACTACCAGGGCAGATGGCCCCTCTTTGGAAATGGTGTTTATGTGTGATGAATCTGGACTCAGATGGGATCTCCCTTCATAAGACTTTCATGCTAATGTGCTGGAGGTGCAGTTAATGTTGTTGTTTAAGATATATTTAGGGGATTTGAATCTCTGGACTGACAATGTGATAGCCAGATCCTGAGCCTCAACAGACTCCAGCACCTACAATCTGATTTATTGGACTTACCACACTCAGCTAAGATGGAGGTGAAGAAGGACAACCACCACACCATGGAGCCTAGAGTGATTACAACTGAAAATGGGAGGATTGCATCCAGCATCCAGGTGGAATCTGAGCCTCCTCTTGACATAAAGGTGCAATGGACACAACCAATCCAGTGTCCACATAGAAGAGGTGGCATTGGATTGGGAAAAGTGGACATAATGGACAAAGGGTATGGGGAAAGGCAGGAAGAGATGAGAGGTGGAGGCATCTTCGGGACATGGAGCTGCCCTGGATGGTGCTTCAGAGGTAATCACCGGACATTGTAAATCCTCACAGGGCCTACATGATGGAATAGAGGAGAGTATGGGCCATGATGTGAACCAATGTATATGAGGTGCAGAGGTGCCCAAAGATGTACTTACCAAATCCAATGGATGTGTCATGATGATGGGAACGAGTGTTGTTGGGGGGGGGGGAGAGGGGGGGTGGGGGGGTGGGGTTGAATGGGACCTCACATATATATTTTTAATGTAATATTATTACAAAGTCAATAAAAAATAAAAAAATAAAAAAAAAAAAAAAAAAAAAAAAAAAAGGTGATTGAGGGAAAATTCAAACAGCCACAACTGAAATTCTTTAGACTAGGGGAGCAATCTCCTATAAACACTCCCCTAGAGAGCTCTTCATAACTCCCAAGAGCGTTACTTTGTTAGACCCCCCAATATGATCCATGTTCAAAAGGTTGGATGGGTTAAATTATAAATATTTATGTACTGAAGCAGAATGTGAGCAATGTAAAAAGATTTAGAAAGATTTAGAAAGATTGCTTAAAGTATCAAGCTCGAGTTATCTGGAAAAAAATCACTGTTCTTAGTACCCCTTCTTCTCCTTCCCATGAACAATCTGAATAGCTGATGTGCACTCTAATATAAACACATTTCTATCCACTGACAAGACTAATACTTCTTAATTTGGACTTAGAAAAAAATAAGTGACTGAATAAAAGAGAACCAATAATTAACAATTAAGAGGCTACAAAGTTCTTAATACTGTGCATTAATATAAAGTATAGATAACATTTATTTTAAAAAGGAAGTTTTTATATATTAAATATATAATAGGGGAGATATACACACATATATATAGGCAGCCTTCTCCCCACAACCATAAAAATGACCATGTAAGCTGAAACCATGAAAAGCACTCTTAAAAAGCAATAGAAAAATTACAATTATTATGTTATCTTTAAAAATCTTTGTATAAGCATTGTACACTTTTACTGCTTGTTTTAAATATAGAGGAGAATTTTAAAAAGTAAAATTAATATTTATTTAGTACAATGTAATTTAAAACATTAGAAACATTAAGAATTAAATGTTTTATTTCTTGGCAAAAATATATATCAAATGTAGCTTGCCTTCTTGTTGTATAACTCACAATCCATGGAGAGTATCTTTCCTATGCTTTGGGAAATTGTTATATTCCTAAGTTTGGATCAACTTCCAACATTTTATCTTTTGCCCTTTCAATGTTGTGAAATGTCTCCAAGAGTTCCTCCAGTGTGAAGATTTTTGTCAAAATCACTTGCTCTGGGATATACTCATCCTTTTCATCATGACAACTTTGCTCATTTATGTGATAAGGTCACTTATTACTAAGTTCCTCTGGCTGAGTATCTAGAATCTCTTGAATGGTGGCATTGTCAATAGTTGCACAGTCAATGTGTTTTGTATAACTCCAACTATGTGCCATTTGAATTCACTTTCAACATTATCACTTTTTGTTTCTTTGCTGCCCTTCTGTCTTTGTTGGCCAATTCCCTCTTTTGATTAGTCATTTTTTGTAAGTCATATGAATTTAGCACTGGGAGACAAGGAAGCACACAATGACATGCTTTGCTGTCTGTGTATGAACAGAATAACAAATGTGCAGTAACAATCACAGAAAGTCTCTGAAAGAAGTGACATGATTGGTCACTGATCATGATGTTCTTCTGTTATTTTCATAGCAATTCATGGGCTGAAGAGCTACCAGCAAAGTTTATACTTTGTGCAATCACCCAGAATTCTCATACCGTGGTAAATAAAATTTGAACTGACTGTTGGATTGGTGTTATTTAACTAAACCATGGTTAACAGAAATTTGTGAAAATCGCAATTGTTCAAAGCTAGCATGTGCATTCATATATATGTGTTTGTGATATCGGTGTGTGTGTGTGTGTGTGTGTGTATAATCTCAGTGTATCATAACCTGGTCTTATATTTCAATTATTCATTTTTAGATTTCATTCTTTTGCTTCAACCCTATTTTCTATCCTTTTTGCGATTTTTTTCTCCTTTCTAAATTTTGTTCATTTGCTTGTAAAATTATGTTCTCTTCCTTTATTGCTGCCTATGGGAGCAGACCTAGGAAATTTATCTTCAAACAAAAGCCTCAGCAAGCTTCCCATTGCTCTTTGTTAATGGTTGAACAATTCTCTAGTAGTCTACCACAAAAACATTTTTTGGGGTGTCCTTGGTATTTGGTGGTATGACCATTCTTGTTCAGATACAATTACCTTGTTTTCTATTGTCATTTGGAGGAATCTCATGCTTATCAGAATAAATTTGTACTCAACAAGTTAAGGAACTCAACTCAGTGGGACACTGCTTGAACATTTTAAAGATATAGCTGCAATAAAATTTGTCATGGCTTCAATGCAAAAAATGGTTGTTGCTCTCCACCCATCCTTGTGTCCATCCCTTTGCAATGTGACTTTGCAGCTCCTCCTTGAATCTGGTCTGGCCTTGGGATTTGCTTTGGCCAATTGCACAAATGGAACTACAGTGGGGATTAAATCATGTCCTCCCAAAAGGCATGCCAAGTCCTAACCTCTCGTGCTGTGGCAGTCAACCCATTTGTGAATAGGATCGTTGAATAACTTATTAACTAAAGCATGGCCAAACTGAATGAAGGTGGGCTTAAATCCAATATGGCTGAAGCTAAGGAAATTGGACACAGAATTAGGAACCAGAGAAGGAGACAGACAGAATTTCCATGTAAGAGAATATTGCTGGTAAGTTGCCACCAGAACACTACAGACTTTCAAAAGAGCATGGCCTTGCTGAACCTTGATTTTGAATTTCAAGCCTCCGAATCTGTGAAACAATGAATTCCTATTGTTTAAGCCAACCAGGTGTGGTATTTGCAGTCTTTTCAAATTAAGACAGCTCACAAGTCTTAGTAGTAGCATGCTTCTACTCTCTCGTGGATCTCCATGACCACTATGTGAAGTAGCCTGGCTAACCTGGTAGAGGGTGGGAGACCACATGGAAGAGAGCACATGTGTCCCCAGTGAAGACATTAGGCCAGCTTACAGCCAGATGAACCCCATGCATGTGAGAAAGTCTAGCCAAGATCAGCAGAGCCACTTACCTGAGCACAGATGCATAAAGGAGCTCAGCTCAGAGTGGCTCAGCTGATACAGAGCCTTGTTAGGGAGAGTACCGCTTATTACTAAAAGTCACTGAGTTTTAGGCTTTTTTACATTCAGCAATAGCCAAATAACACAATGTTGTTTATAGGGACAGTGTTGATTTATTAACCTCAGTTTCATTGTAATCTATGAAAATGTGCTTTGTTGAGTCCTGAGAATAGGGAGCAGGTTAACTCCAAGCCAGTGCTACACTTAAACTTTAAACAAATCTGTTTGGGTGCCATCGATGTCAGCAATTCTGAGCTGTACGATCTAGAAGAGTAGGGACAGTATCTATTTTTCCAACCACTGTTTAGTCAGCACATGGCAAAGTGTCTATCCACAGAACCAGTTGGTCCATATTTGCTGAACATTCGAATGAAGGTTAGAAGGCCTTTATCAAGAACAAAACCTCTAGGGAAACCTGATTGATACTCAAAGCATCTCATTATATCTGACAGGTTTTCCTTTTTTTTAAAAAAAAATCAATTTAAAAATCCCTTTTTTTTCCCTTATGGGAAAAAATATTCCTTTTCTTCAAGTGATAGTGTTTCCATGGAAAATGAAAACGGAAACACATATCTAAATGAAAAAAATATGAAGGTAAATAGGTCAGAACACAGTGTCTGCTTTCTTAAGAATGGCATCTGTGAGTTTTGAACTTTGAGTTTTCATTTGAACGCTGAAGGTGTACATCCACTCATCTCTTTTCCTATTTGGAGTTCTTTGTGAGAAAGGCCACAGCTTTGAAAGATAGTAATCAGGGATAAGAATTTAGATACTGTGATTCATCCATAGCTCACAAGGGGGAGAATGGAGAGAGCATAGTTACATTTTTTTTTTTAATTTTTTTATTTTTTATTGACTTTGTAATAATATTACATTAAAAATATATATGTGAGGTCCCATTCAACCCCACCCCCCCACCCCCCCTCTCCCCCCCCCCCAACAACACTCGTTCCCATCATCATGACACATCCATTGGATTTGGTAAGTAATTTGCTATTTTCTGAGACTCTGTCAGAATGAAAACAGTTATAATCTGACGTCAAGGGAACAGGATTACAGAACTTGAATAATCTTATTTTTCTTTTGAGAAGGGATTCATTCATTTAAAATCTGGAAGGAATTTCCTTAACAGCTACTGTAAAAGTAGCAAAACTCACAAAACTCATGATGCCTGGCAAATTGCGAGAAGATCAGTGCTTGCAAGGTGTAAATAGAGTCATTTGCTAACTTTTTAAAGCATGAAATTAAAATGTAGTAAATGGTGCCCTGGAAGCAGGAGCAAGATCCTCTATGTCCATTCCTCAGCGCCTTGCTCACACACAGGAGTCAGATTATGTAGCACATCTTACACCTGCCCAGAGTGCTACATAGTTTCCAGGGGTTGTGATATACAAATAAGGAAGTTGGTAAGATCCCAGGAAGATTAGTTAGTTGATCTAGGAACTGGTCTAATTTTAAACCGTTGTGTTCCATTTCCAAATACTTTTTTGTCACCCTGACAAATGTGACTTACATTAATAAAGTATTTTTTAATTCTTCCACCCCAAATATATGAATCATGCATAAAAAAAAAAAACAGGAAACGGACTTTGGCCCAGTGGTTAGGGCGTCCGTCTACCACATGGGAGGTCTGCGGTTCAAACCCCGGGCCTCCTTGACCCATGTGGAGCTGGCCATGCGCAGCGCTGATGCGCGCAAGGAGTGCGGTGCCATGCAAGGGTGTCCCCCGCGTGGGGGAGCCCCACGCGCAAGGAGTGCGCCCGTGAGGAAAGCCGCCCAGCGTGAAAAGAAAGAGCAGCCTGCCCAGGAATGGCACCGCCCACACTTCCCGTGCCGCTGACGACAACAGAAGCGGACAAAGAAACAAGACGCAGCAAATAGACACCAAGAACAGACAACCAGGGGAGGGGGGGGAAATTAAATAAATAAATAAATCTTAAAAAAAAAAACAAAAACAAACTTAATTTTTCAATTTAATTTTTAAAATTTTATTTGAAAAATACAATATACAGCAGAGAGTTATTTTTGGCCCTACTGCTTTTTCACAAAGGGAACTGTATGGTAACTGTAACTGAGATATTTGGCTAGGATAGGTCCTGAGAAAAAGAGAGGCCCAGTTAGAAGTGGAATAGACAAAGTCTGTAAAAGAAGGGTCACCTCTCTTTTAACATAAAAGAGCCTTTTAAATAATTTTAGGAATCAGATAAAACATGTGCAGAATTTCTGCCATGCAAATGTAGACTACTGAAATTTTCAGGTTGACCAATTTATACTGATCTGGGCCCCAAAGAGTTAGAATAAAAAAAATGTCTTTATCATAAAGATATGTTTGCCTGTTTTTACTGGACTATATATTTACATATTTATATATTACTATTTTCTTAAATGTGTTTTTCATTATTCTCAGTAACAGCATCAAGGTTAAAGGTTCTTGGCTGGCTTTTTGCCTTATCCAAGTGTGTTTTTTTCCTTCTGAATTCCCTTCATGGCAGGATCATTCAGTGCAGAATCTTGGGTCAATGACCTTTAAATATTTCAGATGATCTTACTCTGATTCTAGGTAAAATCTGAGATTCTGAAAAATTTACAATGCCTACATTCAGACCAGGTTTAGCAAGGTGCAAAGATGTAACACTAGCATACAAATATCTAGCCAATGTTCCCAACAGGAAAATTTTTCCTGCTTGGATCCTTGGAAAGCAAAGTTAGAACTGATAAGATTGATTTAACTCTGGAAGACTGATTAGTAATCTTGCCTCATCATCATCCCCTTCATATCCATTCCCAAAGAGTGAACTCCCTGTTGATGTTATCACCTTAAAGTCTTTAAAGAGGATCAAGGCATTTCGATCATTTTCAGATTTCTAAATTTTTAACTGAATTGATTATCTGTAGAGGTATGAAATTGGTAGAAATAGGGATTTAAAAACGTTTTTTTGGTTGTAAGTAGGAGACCAAACTCACACAGTGATGGAAATGGGCAAGCAGCATCTATTTTAGGAGTAATAGACAAAGTCTTTGCTTATATTCATCTGCTGAATTCTGTTGAAATTCCATAGTTTATCCTTTATAATATTGTCAAGGTTAGAAAGATCCAGTTCAGTCAATTAACTACTGCTCATATAAGCCTCGGCTAGGCAGGGTAGCTTTAAAGATTGCAAGGTTATTGTTGAGCTTTCTCATTCAGTTCATCTTCCTGGTAATAATCTTGACTTTCGTCCTTGATTCCACATCCTCAATGCCAGTTCTATCCTGGGAGCCTCCCCTGAGGGGTGAGGGGTTGGGGCTTGGAGAGAGGGTGGCAGGAGAGCCGTTGGAGTCAGGCTGCAGCTTTACAAAGGGTCTCACATCTAGACCCTCGGCATTATTTTAAAATAGGATTTTAAAGAGGTCATTCCCTATTTGTATATCGTAAAAGCATTCCTTTAAAAAATGTAAACATTTAAAATATGGCATAGCTTTTGAAACTCTATTTTGGCATTTTTTCATTTCTTAAAATATAGGTAGTTTTGCCCAGGACTCTACTGACCCCTGAAAGGCCTCGAAGTGCCCCATATCATATGGCAGCTATGGCATATTTGCAAGATTGGGGTGAGAAAACCTGAATTTAAGTTTTAGCTCTGACTCTTCCTAGCTGCATGGAATTTGGTAAGTTATTTACCCTGTCTTTGCTTCATTTTTCTCATCTGTAAAACCAAAATCACACTCTTAACATTTACATGAGGTTATCTTAAGGATTAAATGAAATAATAAATGTGAATGTATTTGATAAACTATAAAGTAGGACACAGATGCAAAGTAAAATATGTTAAACATATTGCTAGCACTTACATAACCTAAAATATGGGTCAGGGTGTGGTACTTTCCCATTTAAATTATGTGGAACCTTAACCAGAAAAAAAGAAAAAGCCTAAGAATGGAGACTTTAATTACCCATGAGACACTGTTACCAATGAAAAATTTTGTTCAATAATGGGTACTATTGTTGCATTTACTCATTAAACTGTCCTAAATCTGCCTGCATTCAAAAACTACAAGTCAACAATTAAAGCACAATTGTCAGGAAAAAAAGTCCAAATAAATAATTTTTAATTATGATACATTACTTATTACAGTAAAAATTGGCATTTTCCCCTTCAAAAGCAGAAGCACCAGTCTTAGAATGTATAGTATGAATGGTATTTTTAAGTGAAATATAGCATAATATAATGTGCAAACATTATTTTAGTATAGAACATACTTACTAAAAGTAAAGAAATTTCACACATTGAAATCTGTTAGAATGGAAATGTCATGCTGAATAACAAAAATAAAAACCCCCATGACTTTCAATGTCCACTTCAAATTAAATATGACATTGAATAGATATATGAAAAATTAAAAAGCTTAATTAGCCCAAAATAGAGGGTTTTCTTTTACCTCATTTCTAGGTTTCTTTTCACACAGTTGCAATGATTCTGTGAGAAACTAAAATGAACATTTTATTTAAGAATTAATTTATTCACCCGGTCACATTTCATTGAACACCTACTTTGTGCTAGGCGTATTTTGTAGGTACCAGGATACAGAATAAAAAGACACGGTCCTGCCCTTGAGGAGCTCACAGTCTAGTGGGGGAAACAGAGAGGTTGACACTGATTTTAAAATTATAAAAATTATTAGACAACTTTATAAACTTCTTTTGTGATCAAACAAACTTTGGGTGTTATGAATGAATGGTGGAAAGGGATGATGTCCAGTGCAGTGAAAAACCATCTGCTTCAATATCATGTGACTTCTGCGAAGGCGGTAATATGGTTCTGCGAAAAGAAAAAGGAATTACGAGTCAGAGTCTTGGAAAACTGGCTTCATAAAACATTTATTGCCTTTACGAATTATCATTAGTAATATAAAACTTTAGTCCACGTATGTTCAGGTTGTAAAAAAACATACTGCATTAAACAAGTTCTATGTATTAGGACTGAATTTTAGCTGCTAATGATATACTTTATTCAATATTCTTAATTAACCAAATAGACTAAAATGTTACACCTGCTTTTTCAAAATTAACACTGAAATTTGGAGAGATAAAAATGGCAACGACAGACACGTTAATATTCTGTTCAGTGTTAATGGAATTTTAATGCCGCATGTTGGAGTTTCAGATTAATTACTCCCTGTGAGACAGATGGTGTAGAGTGAGGTGGTAAAATGCTCAGACTGAAATGGCATTTGCTAGTTGACGAAAATCTACTTAAACATTTCATTTTTTGGTACATGAATTGAGATAGCAGACTCTGTAATCTCTGTTGTTTATCTCCAGTATATAATTCTTAACAGAATCTTTTTTGTCCCCCAAAAGCAAAAGAATGGTGCACAAAGAAACCTTGTCTAAGGGCTAATTTTAAAATGAATGTATTAGTCAGCCAAAGGGGTGCTGATGCAAAATACAAGAAATTGGTTGGTTTTTATAAAGGGTATTTATTTGGGGTTGGAGCTTACAGTTATCAGGCCATAAAGTGTAAATTACTTCCCTCACCAAAGTCAATTTCGTGTTGGAGCAAGATGGCTGCCGACGTCTGTGAGGGTTCGGGCTTCCTGGGTTCTTTTGGGCTCAGCTCTTCTGTTTTCTCTACAAGGTTATCTATAGACTATGAGCTTCTCTGGACTTTGCCTCTCTCCACAAGGTCAGCTGTAGATGATCAGGTGAATGGCTCTGTCTCTCTCCCTGGGGTTTCTGCCATGTCTAAGGAGCCACCTCTATTTCTCTGTGTTCTTCTCCTGGCCCAGGTCCTCCTTTCCTGGGGCTTGCTTCTGTTTCCTCTGTGAGCTTACTTCCTGGGGCTCCAGCTTAAGATTTCAGCATCAAACTCTAACATCAAAACTCGAAAATCAAAAACCTCCAACTCTGTCCTTTGCCATGCCTTTTATCTGTAAGTCCCCACCCACCAAGAGGTGGGGTCTCAATGCCCTAATGACATGACACAATCAAAGCCCTAATCATAACATAATCATGCCTAGATACAGACCAGATTATAAGCATAATCCAGTATCTGTTTTTGGAATTCATAACCGTATCAAACTACTATAATGAATGTAAGCATTCAACAGGGCATATCATGGCTTGCTGAATTATTATATATTGTGGCAGCTTGATACTATTAATATTTATGAATTCCAAAAATAGATATTGGATTGTGTTTGTATACTGGTCTGTTCCTCTGTGTGTATTAGATTCAGAGGTTTTACTTTTATTGTATTAAACAAGAATAGGGCTTTTAATTGACCACATCATTAGGGTGACTTGGTTTGAGTTCCTGTCTACAGCTAGCCTACAGCTGTGGGCTATATAAATGGATGCTCAGTCAAAGACAGGGAAGTGAACACAAGGAAGGAGAACACAGAGAGCTGAGCTTTGACGCTGGAGTCCGGAAGAGAGAGCCCATCTGCTAGTATACAGCTGGCCTTGTGGAGACAGCAGAGTAGCTGAGCCCAGAAAGAGATGAGCCCTGGGAAAAGAGATGAGCCTTATGCCAGCTGAGATTGGAAGAAGCTGGGACCATGGAGCCTGAGGAGGAAGAGGAAGGCTGAACCTTGGCAAAGAACAGAAGCAATCTCGCTCCAACATGTGGCAACATTTGGTGAGGAAGTAACTTACCCTTTACGGCTTTATGACTATAAACTTCTACCCCAGATAAATACCCTTTATAAAAGCCAAGAGATTTCTGGTACTTTGCATCAGCACCCCTATGGCTGACTAATACATGTATAATTGATATAATTATTAATAATCATGAGTAGCATTAGTGACAACTCCAACCAATTACAGCAACATTGCAAAAGCATTCGCCATCATATTACCTGTTTTGAATGGTTTTCACAGTAGGCTTACTATTGACTATAATATAAATAGATCATAGCTAGAATTTCATATAATGCATGCATGCCATGAGATTTCTTCCATGTATATGTAGCTCTTTACAAGTTAAAGTGTTTTAACTAGTTAAAACATATTTAAAATGCATGTGAAGAAGTTAATATTCATTTTTTACTGAATTTAAACATATGAAACCACAAATAGAAGGAGAGCATTAACTAATGTTTAGGGCGTTATGTTCTAGGTTTGACCAACTTAAACCTAGGGAAAAAAATATTAGTAAGATAAGTAGTGAGCAGAGCATGTTGACTTTTTCACTAACTCCTGAAAAAAGTTTAGAAACTGCAGCTTCCCGGGGGAAGGAAGAAAAAGGCACAATGAAAATGGTGGGAAATTTGGTAGATCATCATTATCTTTTCTTGAGTTTCCTTTGCCAATGTGTAAGCATGACTTTAGGACAGGCAGACATGTCAGAAATATATAATGCACCATGATTGAATAAAAACCATAATAACTGCAAAAATAGCACATCTTTCAGTGGCCCTATGGGATTTGAAAGCTGTGAACTGAGAAAATAGAATTTGATACACAGAGTTTCAATACAAAATGGGCAGGAGTGTCATACCTCTGGACCAGACTTAGCACAAAGTAATTGCTTGAAAGATGTTAAAATATATATGAAGGTTATTCAGTCAGTGGCAACTAGAGGGAAGAGAAAGGATGAAGTAGTGGCAGTAGAGAGATAGAAAGGAAGACAAAAACTGAGAGAAAATGGTGGTGTTCCAAAGGTCATTGGCCTAGGTGTTGGCCTTCTTGTCCTTGACCTAGATAATGAAGTGTCCAAAGGCTCATTAAACTTGCTGCAGATGATATTAAGTGAAGGGGACAACTATCACCCTGGAAAGTAGAAATGAGATAGTAAAAGACCTTAATTAAGTAGAGAAATGATGAGAAACAAATCACTGGAGATCAATGCAAGGCAAAACAAAAGCAGAAGGAAGTCCAAGCACACACTGGAGAGAGTGACAAAGAGTGTGTAATGACTGTAGGGCAACCATATAATATATTGTCTAAACTCGGGCATATTGAGGGGCTAAATGAGTACTGATAATAGAGAGGGACAACAGGCTTAAATTAGGGTTGTCCCAAACAGATATATAAGGTTACCTCGGAAAAGAAGCATTGAAAGTCTAGCTCTAAGTGTGCTATTGAGATCTTGGGAAATACTGGAATTCAGTCTTGGCGTTTAAAATAACATGTTTGGTAGCCTACCAGATCTTTCTTTCACTGCCCGTAAATTCCATACTGTATTAACATTTTCCTTTTACCAAGTCATTGCTAAGTTAAACTACAAGGGTAATAGTCTGTTTTCCTGACTATATTTTTAGATCACAGGTCTCTGCAGAAACCCCTGCTGGTTTCAGATTAGCACTTTTTCAGTTTCACATCACACTTAAGTCTTAACCTCTGAGATCATTTTTTCAATTTGACTGGAATTAGAAGGATCTTGCTCTGGGCTCAACATTTAAAGGTGGTCGTGATTAGCATAGAAATAAACAGATGAAAATAAAACATAAAGCTGTGCATAGGGTGGAGAAAATTAAGGGGAAATTTAATAATAGATTCTGATACATGAAAGGAGCATTCAGAGTGGACACGGATGATCTGTTCATTAACTTTACTGTCTAAAAGCAAATGAATCTATCCCACAGAAGGAGGGATATGGATTATTTATCTCAGCAAGCTTTGAAAAATAATAAGATTAATTCTCTTCAAGCTTAGGGCTGGTTTTCCTTGAAGGCATCTAGAGAAAGGAGAAGATAATTACTTAAGTCCTTCCCATCTATAAGGCTCTATGATTCTAAAATATAAAAATTACTTTAGCAAAGTAAATGAGTAACTTTAAATATATAGATGCCATAATCCCTATGCAGGAAACTATTATAGTGCCCATTTCCCCATTAGCATTTTTCTCTGTACTACAAAAACACAACACAACACAACAGAATTCACTTAATATTTTCAGATCCCCTGGCCTGAGGAATACACTCCCTGTGAAGTAAAGGTGCTGCCTGACAGGGGCCTCCCCTTTTTAATTTGGCTGAGTTCTACATCTGTGATACTAGACCTTATTTGTAGATTTGCAGATGATAGTGCAAACAAGCAGCAGGCAAACCAAAAACACATGCACGAAAGCTTAAATCAGAGTCACAAGAAGAAAGTGGGCACATAACTTAGCACAAATACTGGTACCTTGAGCAACTAAACATACAGATGCTTATAGTGGAGGTGTCCGAGTTTAAACCCAACAAGTTGAAAATTAGAATGCTGCAAGAAACATTCGATAGAAAGTGCTTCGTTCAAGGCCACAGCAAACCAGTGAACAAAATACTGAGTCCTTGAGTGCAGGGGTCTCATGGAGAAACAAGCTCTTTGTTTCTGATAAGTAGTTGAGGATTTCTAAATTTGGTAAATTCTAGTATCTATAGCAAGTCAAGTTTTAGAGTTTTAAGTTCCACATGAAAATCTCCATCCATTTTACAGTTTATTCTGCACTTCCATGTGAAAAACGACACCCTGTAATTCTTTTTTTAAAAAAATATCATTTGAAACTAAACAGTTTTAATGTGTTAATAAGCATTTATATATTTATTCCATGAAAATGTGGTGAACCCTTGTCACCTGATAATAACTGCCTTCACCATTTCCCTTTGAAAAGTTAGGAGGAAATGCTAAAGAGCATACCAAGTAAGTGCTCAGAATGCACTCTAGGTAAACAACAACAAAAAGGCCCCTGTTAAAGGCTTTTGGGTTAAGGAATGCTAAATTCCCATTAATAACTGAATGAAATCAGAGAAAAAATATATTTGAAAGCACAGTTAAGTAAAATAAAAAGCTCGAGTTCCTGGATTCTTTTTGGTGGTAACAGAAACCTGCACAGAAGGACACATTTTTCTGTACTTGCTTTCACTCTGCAACTCAACTCCAACGCAAGTGCGCTCTTGCGCACATACGTTTATTGCCTTAATTGAAGGTGTTCACAGTGGCTTAATCCCATTATCCAGCTGAAGAGCCTTGCAAGACAATCTTTGAAGGGCCTTCCCTGTGAAATTTCTTCTTGATCATTCTCAATAGGAGGGTTTCTGGACACCTGCAATATGTGATGGATGTAGTACTGAAATGTTTAAAGATGGACTTATTTAAGGGGACAAATTACTAGCTTATTCAAAGTTCTATGTTATATGGTCAGACCAAATGCTGAGGTTAAATAGCCCTCCTGTCCTTTCTTTCAAGATGGTTATAAAAAGCTTTTGTGCCTTAATGGAGGTTGTCAACAATCAGCTTAGATTTTTTTAAAAAACATTTTTTCCTTATTAGAGAAGCTGTGGCTTTACGGAACAATCATGCATAAAATATAGGATTCCCATACATCACCCTACCACCAATGCCTTGCATTGGTGTGAGACATTTGTTATAATGGATGAAAGTGCATTTTTAGAACACAAATATTTTTTCATAAGATTGGGGGAAATTCTTTCGGTGGCGAAGGCCTAGCCTGAATCAATGTGAGGTGATTTATACTGTATGCTTTGTTGCAGAAATATCTGTGTCCAGACCCTGTTTATGTAACAAAAGACATAGTATTTTCTTTCTAAAATATAAAATATTTTGAATCCTAAAAAAAAGGTTTCAAAGATTTAGTATAAGGAATCATGGACCTGTAACTAAATCAATCAACAATTCTGATGCTATAAAGGTACTGCATACATTTTATCAGGCTGGGGTAGATGGGTGTCATATTCACAAATACAGTCCTTTTTCAGTTTGTTCTTTCCTTCTAAAATCCATTCATTGCATAGTTGGTTAGTATTTTAGTAAAGACAAAGTTAGATGTGTTTACGAAGAAATTATTAGAGAAATCCAGACATCGGGCTGGGAAGTTAATTGTAAAATTCATCTTAAGCAAGTTCTTGTTTTAAGAAGTAGGGTTATGGAAAGATAAGTTAAAATGTGAAAATGTGACAAATAGGTGTCCTTCTCAGGAAAGTAGTGACTTGCCTTCTCAGGAAAGAAGACTTTTTTAGAGCACTATCTTTCTTTGCAGTGGGTTCTGTTTCAGTTCAGAGTTTTATGTTAGTTCAGAGTCTTGTTTCCATTCAGGAATTTCCTTTTTGTACTATAGGAGGAAATGGGCCAAAAGCTACTTTCTGAGAGACTCTTTCCTCCCTAGAAAAAGGAGAAATCTCTTGGCAGCGTACTCTGCTAGCTTAATTGAACCAGAGGCAGACCCAGCTTTTATTAGAGCATTAGCTACAGATCTTATGAAATATTTCTAAGCCCTAAGGAGCCAAAGAAGCTTAGAGCTTTCTACACTGGATTTATAGGAGCATTGGCTCTTGACCTTGGCTGGATGTTGGATCACCTGGGAACTTTAAAAAACACTGATGCTTGGCCTGCCACCCTGGAGACTTGGATTTAATTGGTCTGAGGCATGGCCTGGTCATCAGGATTTTTAAGTGCTTTCTGGATAATCCTAATGTGCAGCCGGTATCAAGAAGCACCCTATCAAAAGCCAAGCAGGCCCAGCTGGGTCGGGCAAAGTGCTGGCTCCTAAATCCTTATCACCTGAGGTACCTGCTATAATGCAGGTCTCTGGGCCCAAACCAAAAGGTCTACAGGATCAGAATCTCTGGATATATGTCCCAGAAATCTGAGTGCCTTTTATAACAGTCTGAGAACCATTGCCTAAAGATGTTGAAAGATCGATTGGCAAAGTAAGCATTGTCCGCCATCTGAGATCCTCATTCTTTAAAATGCTACCTGTCCATTGGTAAAAACAGTATTGAGCAATAATCCTGACTGATTCTACAAAAAAAACCAAAAACCCAACATACTTTGTGTTAAAAAACTTTTTCAAACAACAGAATATTATCCTCCTCTCTTAGAGTTTCGCAACACATATTATCAAACTAAAGGTGCTGAGAAGACCTGGGGCAAGGACTCTCACTTTAACTCAGTATTTCCTAAAGTTATTGCCACGAAACTATTATTAATTAATGCTAATGTCTATTAATGCTAATGTCTTTGTGGTACTTTGTGGGTATAGTTATCCATGCTTTCTGCTTAAATCCCTTAATTTCCCTAAATCCAATTTACTGCTAGATTCTCAGCCGACAACCATGTTAGAAATGTAAAATCTGCATTTCCCCCCTGCCCTTCCACCTCCCTCACACTACAAAGGCTCCTTGACCATTCTGAAATCTCCCAACCCACAATTTATCCATCTGCACTAGTCTGCCTGGCGCCTTCTGAAATCAATTTCTTTTCCACATAATTCTGGACCCCGTGGTAGATCACCTGAACACTCCGATAACACCATCAAGTCTCTTGTCCCTGTGCTCTTACCTCGCCTGATAAACAAAATCTTTGCATAAGCTGGTTCCTCTATTTTGTACATTTTTCTCACCTCTCCTTACGTGGCCAAATTCTAACAGTCCTGCAAATCTCCCCTTAGATAATGTACTCATCTAGCAGAGCTGTTATTACTCTGTTCTATAACTGCTTAAAAAAGTATCTCTCTCCCACCAGACTGTAAGCTCATGGATACTTGAGAATCTGTCACCAGTACTTTTATTTGATAATTATTACATGTCTCATATACTACAAATTTGATTACAGTTAAGTCTTTTTATATATAACAACTGCTCAGAAGAAAGGTATCTCAATCATATATTGTACCCTGCCTTGTTTTGTACTAGTATTTTAAGCTACCTTACTTTATTTCATCTCTCTTTAACTCATTTAATGCTTTAGATTTGATAAGCAAGCAGACCAATGGCATATGACAGAGGAAAAAATCAAAGGACATGGATGAATTCTTGTATAATCAGGAATTGTTCATAGCTCCTTTTTTAAAAATTGCCTATTAAGAAAAGACACCAGACAGTAAAAATTTGGATTTAGTTATATCAAGAATCATTTCAGAACAGTTCAAAACCATAAAAGCCATACGCCATGACACAAAATTATTTTGGAAAATTTTATAAAGGTAAATATACATTTACCATACAACTCAGCAATCCCATACCTAGATATTTATCCAATAAAAATAAAAAATATATATTCACACAAAAACCTATACCCATGTGTTTATATTAGCTTTATTCATAATTACTAGAAACTGGAAAAAATCTAAATGTCCTTCAACTGGTGAATGGATAAACAAACTGTGGTATAACCATACAGCGGAATACAAATCAGCAATAAAAGACAAAACTAAAACCTACTGACACTTGTAAAGGCATGCACGAATCTCAAATGCATTAGACTAAGTGAAAGAAGTTGTACTCAAATGGCTATATACTATATGAGTTCATGTACATGTCATTTTATGAAAAGCAAAACTCTAGGGCCAGAAAACAATCAGTATTTGCCAGGAGTTGGAGCTTGAAGGCCCCACAAGGGGCAAAAGGAGATTTTTGGAGGTGACAGAAATGTTCTATAACTTGATTATGGTGAAGATTACATTATTCTATGTATTTGTCAAGACTCATAAAACTGTATGTTAAAAGGAGGAACTTTAGAGGATTTAAATTTTCCCTTAACAACTACGGAAAAAAACCCAAAAAAACAAAACCCCAATATCTAAGACATGAACTAAGTCTAAAGGCCAAGGGGTGTCTAAATTTTATTGAATTAGTTCTTCAAAATTTGATTGCTTCAAGTCACAATATAAGAAATATAAAATTAATTTATTGGAGAATATCCAAGAATATAAATTAAAACAAGATTTGGATCTATGTGATTGGTGAAGAACAATATTCTGTTACTGGAACATAAGGGTGATTTGTTTGTATGACTCAAACCAAGAGGCTTAAGAGTATTCATCCTGTTTGTCTCAGCATTTCTCCTTTTAAGAATTTATCTTAAGTAGATTATTAATTTATTAAATGATACATATTTTAGGGATGCTCAGTATTGTTTAAATGTGGGAAACTGGAAACAATCCTCCATACCTAGCAAAGGTAATGGTAAATAATTTATATGGATTATAACTTTTCCAGTATAACAGTATAACATAGTGTATTGTAGTGGTTATGAGCTTGGGCTCTGAAGTCAAACAGAGAGGGTTTCCAGGTTTATCTTTTGTGGACCCCAGAAAATTACGTTCTTAAGCTAATCTATCCTTGTGCTTGTAAATGCAGGGTAAATGAGACATTTTGATTAGATTCAGTTATTGGACATTTAACTGGATCACTTTTGATTAGAACACTTTAGGGTCTTTGATTGGACTACATCAGTGAGGTGTGGTGGTTATGTCTCCACCTTCTTGCTGGGGTCTTATATAAGCAGAGAACTAAAAGTAGGAACACATGACAAAAGAGAGCTGCCATTTTTTTTTCTTTTAGAAGGTACCGGGGATTGAACCCAGGACCCTGTACATGGGAAGCAGGCACTCAACAATTGAGCTACATCTGCCCCCTGACAGCTGCCATTTTGACCTTGCCATGTGAGAGACAGGACTGCAGGATCCCTCAAAGGCTGAGAGAGAGGCCGGAGGTTGGAAACAGTGGAGCAGGTCCAAAGCGAGGAAAAGCACCATTTTCCTTTGCCATGTGGCAGGAACCCAGGATCCAACCAGCAGCTGATTTTTGGTGAGAAAGGATCTCAGATGATGCCTTGATTTGGACATTTTCATAGCCTCAGAACTGTAAGCTTTTACCCTAATAAATCCCAATTACAAAAGCCAATACATTTCTGGTAATTATGCATCAGCAGCCTTAGCAAACCAAAACATATGGCTTCATATTGTTTCAGCACACAGACCAGTTGTGTGAGGTGGATAGGCTGCTTAATCTCTCTAGGTCTCCTTGCCTTTAAAATGGAAATAATAACACATACTCAGATGATTTCCATAAATCATTCTATAAATGTGAGTTTATGTTTGAAGTTCTTAGCATATTATCAGATACATATTACGTTCTCATGAAAAGATTAGCTGTTACTGTTATGCTTGATATAATTATTTAATTTACTGGTCTGGCATGACACTCATGTTGCATTGTTATGTGATTAAAAGTAGATTACAGGGAAATGGACTTGGCCCAGTGGTTAGGGCATCCATCTACCACATGGGAGGTCCGTGGTTCAAACCCCGGGCCTCCTTGACCCATGTGGAGCTGGCCCATGCGCAGTGCTGATGTGCGCAAGGAGTGCCATGCCACGCAGGGGTGTCCCCCTGCGTAGGGGAGCCCCACGCGCAAGGAGTGCACCCCGTAAAGAGAGCCACCCAGCGCCAAAGAAAGTGCAGCCTGCCCAGGAATGGCGCCGCACACACTTCCCGTGCCGCTGACGACAACAGAAGCGGACAAAGAAACAAGACACAGCAAATAAACACAGAGAACAGACAACCAGGGGAGGGGGGGAATTAAATAAATAAATAAAATCTTAAAAAAAAAAAAGAATCTAAGTTCTAAAAAAAAAAAAGTAGATTACAGAACAGAACACATAGAGAGATTCTTTATTATTCACACACACATAGACACACTCATTGTTGCCTTGAAGGATATTTTTAGAAAAATTTTCCCATACTTCCTATTGATTTTAGTTTTGCTTACAAATATTTTCAAATTTTAAACAATATATACAAATTACCGGCTTGTTTATTGCTTCTTTAAAAGAAAACACAAAGCTTACTCTGGTTGTTTTGTTTTGCAAAACTGTTAATGGGGTGATGGGTTGGTTTATTTTCCTAGTTTGGTCAAACATAATTTAAAAGTTTTGCCTACAAAAATTCTTTCCATGTTCTGGTGGTCCTGATTGATTTGGAAAGCCTCAATATTGTCTCTAGGATCGTCAACCAAAAGGGAACAGATCTGAAAGAAGAAGGGGATGAATGGGTGTGAACAGTTTCCCATATATAGCCAATTATGTGTGCATTGCAAATGATTTTATAATCAGTCATTGTTTTATTCTTTCATTAACTAATGACTGAATAAGTCATATAATTTAAAGATGTAGGCATCAACTCTTAATTCGCACAAATGAGATGGGAAATATTGGTGTCTATATCTCAAATTATTTACTGGAAGATGCTTTTATAAAAGGTCTGTGAGATAACTAAAAATAACTGGCTTTTACTCTTCATATAGTATATGATGATTTATAAATAGTGTGTAAAATAAATATGACTATATGGGAACACGATTAGGAAAAATGACATATGGCCAAGTAATAACAGAATGTGCTTGTTTTTCAACCTAAAATGTTAGTGCCTGTTGGAATTTTTAACATTTACATTTCCAATTTACTTTTTTAAGCAAAATCAAATTTAACAAATGAGACTAGATTAAATCTTGTAAACACTGGTTTACTTCAAATATTTTTTGTAAGTGCTCAAAGTTTAGGTTAAGGAGAAATGCCTAAAATATGAATATTTTTCCTTCCACCAGCTATTCAATATCTAATCATGAATAAAGTTGTTTTGACAAGGTCCTATATAACATTTATATAACAGTTCAGCAGCTCTGTAAAACAAAGATTAGCATTATAAAGATTTGCAAGTGAATTTTAAACAGATTGCCATAGTTGTTCACGTACAGCATTCTGGAACTTCAAAGGAATTTATCTCAGGAAGCACAGTAATGTATAATCATATTTGTCTTGGCAAGAAACCACAGGATTGTTTTGCTGTTGCTGTGACACTAATATATGCAACATTTTACACTACAGTATTTTCTGCCATATGTATGATGTTTGACATAGATAATCTGCATAAAATTTTGAATCCATCAATCACATTAAAAGAGTATCCTAAGTATGAACTAATGTAAAAATCTCATTAAGGGTTGGAGGGGCAAGATGGCAGCAGAGTAAGGAGCTCCAAGAGTCAGTTCATCCTACAGGGAAGTTAGTAATCATCCAGAGCTATCTAAAGCTCTAAAGCTGGTCCTTGGTGGGGGAGGGGAAGGGGCGGTGGGGGGGCTCAGGGACCAGAAGAGCATTCTGCAACATCATTGAAAGAATGGAAGGAGGAGACAGCCCACCTGCAGTAAAGATTTGTGAGTAGAGCACTCCATGCTATGGATGCCAGTGCCCATCCTCCACTGGCAGCACAAGCTGTCTCAGGAGCTATTCCATGGCTGGAAACTCCATTTCCCAAAAATGGGAGAGGAAGATAGGGTCAGACCCAACTTCAGCTATTGATTAGTAAATTTGACTGACTAAAGTATAATCCTAAGAACAGCTAAAATTTGAACCTGTTAAGTTGGAAAGAGATTGGTAGCTGCCATTTTAAATCCACCCCCGGCATGAGGGGAAGCAGGGCTAACTGAAAATCACAGTGACAGTAGGCACTGGCTTCTTTCCACCCAGATCAGACTTTAGCCCTGGCCTAGGCTCCAGACCCAATTCCAGGAGGGAAGAAGCTGGAGGGACTTGTACCAGCCTTCCTGGACAGCTGCAGGAGATTTCAGCTAGCACAGAATGAATAGTCAAATACCTGGGGCTCCATCCCCATACCCCAATAGGAAAGGAGGGGACTTGTGTTTCCATGGTCTCTCTGGGCAACTGTATGTGCTTTCAGCCCTGATGGACTGGTTTTTTGAGCACCTTCAATTCCATTCTCATCCCACCCCTCATAGGATGGGAAGGGGATGGTGTTTCTTCAGCTCTCTGGACAACTGGAGGCACCTTCAGCCCCCACACACTGGAAAGTCGGACACCTGGGGCTCCATACCCACACCCCAATATGATAGGAGGGGAGCTCTGTTTCCTTGGACTCTCTGTGCAACAGCAGGTTCTTTCAGCCTGCACAGACTGGTTTGTTGGGCACCTGTAATTCCATCCTCACCCCTTAAAGGGCAGAAGAGACAGTACTTCCTCAGCCTCTCAGGGCATATGCAGACACTTTTGGCCCACACAGATTAGACTGCTGGGCACTCTGGAGAGTCCATCCCCAACCCTAGCAGGGGAGGAGGGGACCGGTGCTTTGTCAGTCTACCTGTGTAATTGTGGTTAGTTTTGACCTGCACAGCTTAGTTTTCTGCCCACATCTGCATCTCCATTCCTGCCCAGGCAGAGGAGGAAGGAGCATGAAGCTTCATCAGCCTCTTCAGGCAACTACAGATGGTCTTGGCCTGCACACTTGGATTACTACACACAGATGCAGTTCTGTCCCTATCCCTGGCAGAGAAGAAATGTGGGAGAAGCTTTATTAGTTCCTGGGTTAATGTGGGCAGCTTCATGCTCCACAGCTTACAGTACCAACTACATACTTGGCTCCTACTAAACAACAGCAAGAGAGAAAGGGGGGAAAAAAAAACCCCAGAGAGAGAAACTGCACCAAGAATAAATACATCTAGCAAGCCAGATGCCAAGACACTAACAAAATATTACAATCCATACCAAGAACTAGGAAGATAAGACCCAGTCAAAGGAATGATTCTTAAGAGTTGAGACTTTCAAACAAATCTCCTTAATAAATTCAATGACATGGCTACAGAGATTAAGGATATTAAGATACTGGGTAAGCCCAAAGAAGAATTTTAAAGCATACACAGAAAAATAGCAGCTCTTATGGGAGTGAAAGGCACAATAAATTAAATTACTTTTAAGTTCACAACTATTATACACTTATTGTTTATGTATGTTTATGTATAAGTGATATATTTCAATAAATTTTTAAAAATTTTAAAATGCACTGGAGACATGTAACAGCATATTTGAGGAGGCAGAAGAAAGGATTGGTGAGCTTGAAGACATGGCCTTTGAAAGTGAACATACAAAAGAACAGATAAAGAAAAGAAAGGAAAAATTTAACAGGGTCTCAGGGAACTAAATGATGGCAAGAGACATGCAAACATATGTGTCATGGATGTCCCAGAAGGAGAAGAAAAGGTAAGGGGGCAAAAGGAATATTTGAAGAAATAATGGCAGAAAATTTCTACTATGTCCTACTGAAGGACACAGATATCCATGTCCAAGAAGCACATCAGACTCCCATCTGAAAAATCCAAATAGACCTTCTCTGGGGCACGTATTAATCAGAATGTCAAATGCCAAAAACAAAGTGGGAATTCTGAGAGCAGCAAGAGGAGAGCAATTCATTACATAGGAGGAATACCCAGTAAGATTAAGTGCTGATTTCTCACCAAAAACCATGGAGGCAGGAAGGCAGTGACCGGATGTATTGAAGATCCTGCAAGAGAAACACTGCCAGCCAGAAATCTTATAACTGGCAAGACTGTCTTTCAAAATGAGGGTGTGTTTAGAATATTCACAGATAAACAGGAACTGAACAAGTTTGTAACCAAGAGACTGGCTTTGTAGGAAATACTAAAGGGAGTGCAACAGCCTGAAAAGAAAAGACAGGAGAGCAAGACTTGGAAGAGAGTCTAGAAATGAAGATTATATCAGTAAAAGTAACTAAATTTGTAAAAAGAGTGTTGGAAGTAAAATGACAGATAAAACCCAAGTGTCAAAATGGGTGAAGTAAGAACTGCCTTTACTGTAATAACATTAACTGTTAATGGATTAAACTCCCCAATCAAAAGACACAGACTAGTAGAATGGGTAAGAAAATATAAGCCATCTTTATGCTATCTCAAGAGATTCACCATAGACCCCAGGAAACCAATAGATTGAAATTAAAAAGCTTAAAAAAGATATTCCATGCATGCTATAAACAAAAACAAAACAAAACAAAAACTGGAGTAGCTATACTTTTATTGGATGAAATAAACTTTAAAAGCAAAACTGGGATTAGAGGCAAATTAGAGACAAGGAAGGGCACAAAGAAGGGCATTCTATATTAATAAAAGGGACTATTCACCAGGAAGCAATAACAATCATAAATGTTTGTGCACCTAAGCAGAATGCCCTGAATTGCATGAGGCAAACATTGGTAAAACTGAAGAGAGATATAAATGTCTCTACAATAATATTTGGAGACTTCAAAACACCACTCTCAGCATTAATTAGAACATAGCCAGAGGATCAATAAAGAAACAGAGAGTTTGAATAATATGATAAATGGACTAAACCTAATAGACATATGCAGAACATTGCACTCCAAAACAGCAGGTTATACATTCTTTTCAAGTGGATGGACCATATGTTGGGTCACAAAGCAGATCTCAACAAACTCAACAGTGTTGAAATTATACAAACCACTTCTCTGATCATAATGAAATAAAGCTGGAAATCAACAACAGGAGGAAAAAGGGAAAATTCACAAATATGTGCAGATTAAACAAAACAATCAGTGGGTGGGTCAAAGAAGAAAACAATAAATATCTTGAGATGAATGAAAATGAATATACAATGTATCAGAACCTATGGGATGCAGCAAAGGCAATGATGAAGGGGAAATTTTTCCCCTCAATGCTTACATTAAAAAAGAAGAAAAAACCAAAATCAAAAACCTTACTGTACACCTGGAGGAATTAGAAAAAGAACAGCAAACTATTCCCAAAGCAAGCAGAAGGAATGAAATAACAAAGATCAGAGCAGAAATAAATGAAATTGAGAATAAAAAAACAATCAAGAGAATTAACAAAACCAAAAGTCGGTTCCTTGTAAAGATTTTAAAAATTGTCAAATCCTTAGCAAGACAATGAAAGAAAAAAGAGAGATGACGCAAATAAAATAAAATCATGAAGATGGGAACATTCCTAATGACCCCACAGAATTAAGAGAGATCATAAGATGACACTATGAACAACTGCATGCCAACAAACTAGACAATGTAGATGAAACAGAAATATTGCTAGGAACATATGAACCACCTACATTGACCCTAGAAGAAATAGAAGACCTCAACAAATCAATCAAAAGTAAAGAGATTGAAACAGTCATCAAACAACTTCCCAAAATGAAAAATCAGCAGCAGATGATTTCACAGGTGAGTTCTACCAAGCATTCAAAGAAGATTTAGTATCAATCATACTCAAACTCTTCCAAAAAGTCGAAGAAGGAATGCTACCAAACTCATTCTATGAAGCCAATATCACCTTAATACCAAAGTTAGATAAAGATATTACAAAACAGAGAGACAGATAAAGCAGATACAACCCCCAGATATTGGTTCCTTTGAGGGCTAAAGAGACCCATGGGAGTTATGGTCATGGCCGATGGGGTTAACTACCAGGGCAGATGGCCCCTCTTTGGAAATGGTGTTTATGTGTGATGAATCTGGACTCAGATGGGATCTCCCTTCATAAGACTTTCATGCTAATGTGCTGGAGGTGCAGTTAATGTTGGGGTTTAAGATATATTTAGGGGATTTGAATCTCTGGACTGACAATGTGATAGCCAGATCCTGAGCCTCAACAGACTCCAGCACCTACAATCTGATTTATTGGACTTACCACACTCAGCTAAGATGGAGGTGAAGAAGGACAACCACCACACCATGGAGCCTAGAGTGATTACAACTGAAAATGGGAGGATTGCATCCAGCATCCAGGTGGAATCTGAGCCTCCTCTTGACATAAAGGTGCAATGGACACAACCAATCCAGTGTCCACATAGAAGAGGTGGCATTGGATTGGGAAAAGTGGACATAATGGACAAAGGGTATGGGGAAAGGCAGGAAGAGATGAGAGGTGGAGGCGTCTTCGGGACATGGAGCTGCCCTGGATGGTGCTTCAGAGGTAATCACCGGACATTGTAAATCCTCACAGGGCCTACATGATGGAATAGAGGAGAGTATGGGCCATGATGTGAACCAATGTATATGAGGTGCAGAGGTGCCCAAAGATGTACTTACCAAATCCAATGGATGTGTCATGATGATGGGAACGAGTGTTGTTGGGGGGGGGGGAGAGGGGGGGTGGGGGGGTGGGGTTGAATGGGACCTCACATATATATTTTTAATGTAATATTATTACAAAGTCAATAAAAAATAAAAAAATTAAAAAAAAAAAAAAAAAAAAAGATATTACAAAAAAGAAAATTCCAGACCCATTTCCCTAATGAATTTGGATGCAAAAGTCCTCAACAAAATATGCTAAACAAAAACAACAACATTATTCATCATGATCAACTGGGTTTTTCCCAGGCATGCAAGGGTGGTTCAACACAAGAAAATCAGTAAGCATAATACCCCCCATTAATAAATCAAAGAATAAAAATCACATGATCCTACCAATTGATACAGAAAAGGCATTTGACAAAATAGAATATCCTTTCTTGATAAAATTACTACAAAAGATAGGAATTGAAGGAAACTTTGTCAATGTGATAAAGGCCATATATGAAAAACACACAGCTAATGTTGTACTTAATGGTGAAAGACTGAAAGCTATCCTGTTGAGATCAGAAACAAGACAAGGATGCCCACTGTCATCAATGTTGCTGAATATAGTGCTAGAGGTTCTAGCTAGAGCAATCAGGCAAGAAAAAGAAATAAAAGGCATCCAAACTGGAAAGTAAGAAGTAAAAACTTTGCTATTCACAAATAATGTGATCTTATACCTAGAAAGGCCTGAAAAACTAAAAAAAGGCTGCTAGAGCTAAATTGATTTTGCCAGAGTGGCAAGATACAAGATTAATGTACAAAAATCAGTAGTGTTTGTATACACTAGCAATTACCAATCTGAGGAGGAAGCCAGGAAAAAAAATTCCATTTACAATAATGACTAAATGAATCAGCTATTTAGGAATAAACTTAGCTGAGAGTGTAAAGCACTTATATTCAGAAAACTACAATGTGTTGCCAAAAGAAAACAAAAAAGACCTAAATAAACAGAAGAACATTCCATATTCATGGATTGGAAGGCTAAATATCATTAAGATGTCAATTCTACCCAAACTGACATATAGATTCAATGCAATCCCATAAAAACTCTACCAGCATTTTTTAAAGAAATGGAAAACACAATTATCAAATTTGTTTGGTAGGGTAAGGGGCCCCGAATGACCAAAAGTGTCTTAAAAAGGAACAGTGAAGTTGGAAGACTCTCACTTCTGGACTTTAAATCATATTACCTAGCTACAGGAGTAAAAACAGCATGATACTGGTGTAAAGATAAACACATAGACCAATGGAACCAAACTGATGTTTCAGAAGTGGACCCTCACATATATGGCCAAGTGATTTTTGACAAGGCTGTCAAACCTACCCAGCTGGGGCAGAACAGTCTATTCAACGAATGGTGCTGGGAGAACTGGATATCCATATGCAAAAGAAAGAAAGAGGACCCCTATCTCTCACCCTACACAAAAATTAACTCAAAATGGATCAAAGGTCTAAATATAAAAGCTAGAACCATAAAACTCCTAGAAGAAAATGTAGGAAAATATCTTCAAGACCTGGTGGTAGGTGCTAGATTCTTAGTCTTTACACCAAAAGCACGAACTAATGAAAACATGGATAAATGGGACCTCCTCAAACTTAAACACTTTTATGATTCAAAGGACTTCATCTAGAAGGTGGAAAAGGCAGCTCACTCAATGGGAGAAAATATTTGGAAACCACATATCCGATAAGGGTTTGATTTCCATTTTATATAAAGAGATCATACAACTCAACAATAAAAGAGCAAGCAATCTAATTTAAAAAATGGCCAAAAGACATTCTCCAAAGAGGAAATACAAATAGCCAAAAAGCATATGAAAAAAATTTCAATATCACAAGCTATTAGGGAAATGCAAATCAAAACGACAATGAGATATCTCACACTACATAGAATTGGCCACCATTAAAAAACAGAAAACAGTAAGTGCTGGAGAGGATGCAGAGAAATTCTCAATCACTTCACTGTTGGTGGGTATGTAAAATGGTGCAGCCTCTGTGGAAGACAGTTCAGCAGTTCCTCAGGAAGTTAAGTATAGAACTACTATATATATATATATGAATATATATATGAATATATATATATATATATATATATATATATATATATGAATGATCCAACAATTCCTCTACTAGGAATATATCCAGAAGAACTGAAAACCATGGCATGAACAGACATTTGTCTAGCAATGTACATTGTGGAGTCCCAGAAGAAGAAGAAGAGAGAAGGGGGCAGAGAGAATATTTGAAGAAATAATGGCTGAAAACTGCTTAAATTTAAAGAAAGACATAAATATACACATCCAACAAAATTAGCAAAATCCAAACAGGATAAAACCAAACAGACTTTCACTAAAACGTATTATAATCAAACTGTCCAAGGCCAAAGATAGAGAGAAAATTTTGAAAGCTGCAAGATGGAAACAGTGCATCATGTACACGGGAGTCTTAATAAGCATATTCTTCAGGCTGAAAGGAAAGGACACTACATAATCGATCAAAGTCTAATGAAGAACGATAGATCTCTGGTAAAGGTAAACAACATGGGTAGATATAAAGGCCATACTATTGTATTTTTGGTTTGTACTCCACTTTTTACTTCCTACAGGATCTAAATGGCAAATGCATAAAAAGGAATGATAAATCAATGTTTTTGGACTCCTAATGTATAAATATGTAATTGGTGACAAGAACCACATAAAGTTAGGGAATGGAGGGGTATAGAAACACATTTGTGTATGTTATTGAAGTTAAGTTGGTTTCACACAAAATGAGATTGTTGTAGATGTAGGATGTTACTGCATAATGGATATAGGGTCTCTATTTAGGGTGATGGTAGAGTTCTGGAAATGAATGGTGGTGAAAGCAGAGCAACATTGCAAATGTGATTAATCCTACTGAAAATTATGTTTGTGAGTGGTTGGGATGGGAAAATTCAAGTTGTTTCTATGTTTCCACAATTTTAAAAAGAGGAATTAAAGAGGCAACAACAATGAAATGTAATACATGATCCTGAACTGGATCTAATAATGGAGGAGAAAAGGCTCAAAAGGATAGTATTGTCACATATGAAAAAATTGAAATATGGACTGTAAGCTTTATATCAATTTTTAAATTCTTGAACTTGATAACTGCACTTAAGATGGTTACATGAGTGAATATCCTTTTTCTTAGTATTAATATATATTCTTGGAAATATTATGTGCCCAAAGAACATGCTGTATGCAACTTACCCTCAAATATTTAGAAAACAGCCTGATAGATAGATGGATATAAGGATATGGCAAATGTGGCAAAACGTTAAAACTGGTGTATCTGGGTGGCTATTGGGGATGTTGTTGGAGTTCTCTATATGGATTTTGTTTTGCAGCTGTCCTATTAGTTTGAAATTATTTCCAAGTAAAAATGTTTACAAAAAATAGCAATAATAATTATATTTCACAATTACTAAGGGCTTCATAGGTGCCAAACACTATAGTAAGTTCTTTGCTATTAGCTTCCTAACACCCATAACAATCATGTGAGGGGGAAACGGACTTTGGCCCAGCGGTTAGGGCGTCCGTCTACCATATGGGAGGTCTGCGGTTCAAACCCCGGGCCTCCTTGACCCGTGTGGAGCTGGCCATGCGCAGTGCTGATGCGCGCAAGGAGTGCCGTGCCACGCAAGGGTGTCCCCCGCGTGGGGGAGCCCCCATGCGCAAGGAGTGCGCCTGTGAGGAGAGCCGCCCAGCGTGAAAAGAAAGTGCAGCCTGCCCAGGAATGGTGCCGCCCACACTTCCTGTGCCGCTGACGACAACAGAAGCGGACAAAGAAACAAAAAGCAGACAAAGAAACAAGACGCAACAAATAGACACCAAGAACAGACAACCAGGGGAGGGGGGGAAATTAAATAAATAAATAAATCTTTAAAAAAAAAAAAACAATCATGTGAGGTAGAGATTCCTACGAATAAGAAAAAAGACTCAAAACATTTAATAAGTTCCCCAAGGTAAAAACTATCAAAAATTCCCACATAGTCTGCTTCTAATGTCCTGAACCCCACTGTAGGAAGGGATCACAATTGATTCAATAATTCACCGCTGATATACATTTAGGCTTTTCAAAATGTGATACCATAGACAGCTATAATGCAGGGTAACTTGATTATTTAGTGGACATTGAGATATGATGGGCCTGTTTCCACAGATGACAGATTCTTTTCATAAAATTCAATATAATGAATGTTCAAATTTACTTAGCTTTCAGAAAATTCAGGACTTTTCCTCATTAAATATGGTAATTAACTCTATGACAGACTCCCTATAATTAATGGATAAACTGCTGGCATAAAATTAAAGAAGGCTTGCATGCTATAATTACTCCATAGTTTACAGTTTATCAAACATATGCTTTGAACATGAGAGCTTATATAAGTACATAACGTCTAAAAGAAACCCTTTCCTTCTCTGCACAAAACTGACAACCAGAAAATGATAGTCAGGCACAATGAGGCTAAAATTATTGGCCCCGCCTGCAGACCACACCTTAGCGGGCCTCCCTCTTCTCAGGGGACTCGCTTTAAGGATCTAATGCCATCCTCCAACCATCAATCATGAAGATCAAACCACCAGGAAGAATTTTACATGTACTAGTTTCCCAGGATGACACTACGTGAAATGCCATGCAAGTTTAACCCCTGAAATACCTTCATCACAAAAAACAAGAGAAAGTGAGAAAGCTATTGCAGGTTTGCTTTAAGTGACTGCCTTCCCCCGAGGAACTTCCTGGCGAATGAGCATGTTGAAATGTCTGTGCAGCAGCAGAGCTCCAAAGGGAAGCGGGAGCTGGATTCCCATCATCTCAATTTGTGATCTTCCCATGGGTCTGTGTGAGTGCAGGGAGCAGACCACGCACTGTGCAGACATCATCCTGCCTTGGACTGGGAATGAAATTAGCTGAGAGGAAAGCGAAGCTCAGCAGGGTGAGATGCCAGTGCCCTCACATGGGAAATGTGGAGACTCTTACTCAAATCAATTCTATTCCCTGACTGCTAGCCTGAAAACAAAGCACACAATTTGTAATATACAATTAATGAAAGAAAGAAGTCAATAAACATGGGTCTCTGGCAGTTGATAGATTCTAAGAGAATACTTTTGTTTTTTCCGTCTAATATTTTAAAACTCACAGCAAATAGAAATGTTTCCATAATATCAATACCAGACATTTTTTAAAAAAATTATTTAATGCATAGAATGATATAATGGTATATAGAAATATTTGGAAACGCTAGTAATGCTAGGAAGCTACAAAAGAATCCTCATGCAAACAAATATGTTATAAAGCAGAAGATTGTGATTATGTCAGTTATTTTCGGAGTATATAAAGTGAAAAGACTCTAATGTTTCCCTGACCGTTAGCGTTCAAAATGTGTTTTGAGTTCTTCCCAAATTCCACTGCTTTCTATCTTTATTTTTTAAGCTAAACAAGACCTAATTGTGAATTCTCTTATTTAATTGTTTTAAAGTATATTTTATCACATAGGTATGGATCTGTTATAGCTAAATTCACAGGTCAACTTGGCTAGGTTATGTGTCCTGTTGTTTGATCAAGCAAGCACTGTCCAGGTTGTTACTGTGAGGGTATTTCATGGATTTAAATCATTAGTCAGCTGATTGCATCTATGGCTGATTACTCCTACACTCAGCAAAGGAGACTACCTTCAGCAATGAGAGACATCTCATTCAATCACTTGAAGGCTATAAAGGGAGAACTGATCATTACAGCAGTCAGGAAGACTTTCTGTCACTACTTTAGCTAACCAGTTCCTCCTGGGGAATTCATAGAAACCTTCATCAGAGTTTCCAGCTTGTGGCCTACCCTATGGAATTCACACTTGCCAATAACCATGGTTGCATGAGCCAATTCCTATAATAAATCTCATAATCTGTCAATTCTGTTCTGGAGAACCCTGACTCATATAATGTCTGAATATATGGTATAATTTTTCTCTGCCAATTATTAACAATGTGGACTTTCACAAATTACTTAACCGTAAAAGTTCTGTTTTCTTTAGCTATAAAATGGGGGGACTTATTGTAATAGAGAATTGACCAAACCACTATAGCAAAGAGTTTAAAATAATCTAATGGTTTAGAGAATAAAGGAGTTTCTTTCTTTGTACTGTCTAGGGTGTGTATGTGGGCTCAGCTTCCTTAGCTCATCCAGGGCCCTAGGCTGGCAGGATGGATTGGCCTTTTTAAAAAGTGACTTGCAGGATTGCTCCAGTCATTGCCTTTTCCATTTGGCAAGAAGGGGTAGAGAAAGTCCTGGGCAGAGTCTTCAAAAAGATGAGCCAGAAAGTGCCTGTATCCCTTCTGCTTGCCTTCCATTAGTCTGAACTTAGTGGCTGAGTCAAACCTAAGGACAAGGGGGCCTGGGAAATAGACTGCAGCTGGTCAGAAACTGGCATAGCTAAAACTGGGGAATTCAATTACTAAAAGGAAGAAGGAAAGAAGGCATGTGGGTGGACTGCTCTTGGTCTTTGCCTCTCATGGTATGATACCTAGCTTTAAAAATTGTTGTTTAAGGATTGACATTATAGAAGTGTTTCTGTGGAATTTAAGTAAGTGATCAGCATGGCATAGTACTTGACACATACTGAATGGTCATTAAATGGTAACCATTATCATCATCATCATCATCTAGTACCTCTGTTTGCACTTGAATGTTTGAATTCCCTCTATGAATCATGAATAAGTGATTACTTAGTCTTGCTTGAATCCCTCTGTAAAAGGAAATTTCACTCTCTCTTAAGGCAGCCACTCCATTTTCAAAAAGTTTTCCTTTCTTTCCAGCTATTATTTATGCCCCCACACTTCCCTTTCTTTCATACCAACTGTGATCTGTGCGATGCCTCAGAACAAATCTCATTCCTCTTCCACGTGACATTCCTTCAGATATTTATAAGGAGCCATTGCTTTTTCTAGGAGTTTTCTTCTTCTCCAGATGTATCATTTTTTCCTTCCTTCAGCAGTAACTTATAATCCACTTTGAATCCAGTCACCATCATGGATACATTCATTTATTCATTTAACAAACATTTATTGAGTGCTGTTGATTCTATTTTGTCAATGTCTACCTTAGAAATGTGTTGCCAAGGGCAGCACAGAGTATTTCAAGTTTGTCTGACCAGAGCTAAGCAGAACAAACCATAAATCCCCCCATTCAGAATATCATTTTCTTAAGCTGGATTTAAGATCATACGAACTCTTTTGGCAGCTGTATCATGCTATTGGCACATGATAAATTATAGTAAACTATGACCTCCAAGCCATTTTCATTTGGGCTATTAACCAAGGTGTCCCCTATCTTACCCATGATTTTAAAAATTCTAAATGCAAAAAATTTCCTTTCTTTATAGTTAATTATTAGTTATACCATACTGCAGACTCTCAAGAACTTTTATTCTCACAGACTCACACCATTTACACACTTGGATAGCACATAATTGAATTCCAAGACATTGATCAAACTGTGGAACTGGACAGGGTGGAGGCAAAGCCACTAGTAAAACCCCCTGAGTAATCACTTAACCAGTTACAAATGCATATAATTGCATTATCATTTAGGAAACATTACCCTATCTGGTTTACAAGTCTCAAGAAAAGTTTCTGTTAAAAGCATGACTATATTCCTATTAACTATGCCAATGACATTGGCCTGAAATCATTGTCAAAAAAAGCAAATTGGTCAGCATTGCTTACACTCACAGCATATTTCTGCATTTGGTTAGCATGGATTAGCACATATTCTCAGGACTGCTGTGTTCATTGCCATGTCCAGTGAGGCCCTTAAATGTTGTTCGAAATGCTAGATGGTCTGACTCCATTCAGTCCACTGACCCTCCTGGCCTGCCTGATCAGGAGAGCATGACTGATGTTTTCCTGCTGTCATACCTTCGTACACTGAGATAAAACAAATAACTGTGTATATGCTGGGCATTATACTAAGCACTTTCTCATATAAATGGGGCATGAAAGAAATGGAATGTATTTTATAAAAAATGCATTTATTCTCAAGTAAAACAATCTTATTTTGTGTAAGCATGAGACCATTCCACAATGTTCCTTATTTAGAAGCAATGGCAAAGCACTGATTATATTCCTCAGCTTTTAGCATGAGGAATACAAAGAGATATTTTAAATATGATATGCATTTTTCTAAGATAATCTCTTTGATATCTTTTCAGTGATTAAATTCTTGCTAAATACCATGTTAGACTCTGAGATTGTTTCAGTAAATTAGCAATAAATGTACAGGTGCTCTCCAGATATTCACACAAGTATAATTAGTCATTTGCTCTAGAAAACAATCACATTTAGAATTTAAAATATGAATCACCTGTACAGATGTTACCTTTTCCAAAGGACTTTCTACTCGAGGAATGCTGATCATTGGCATCTGTGCCAGATTATCCATGTGTATATGCTCATTTTCTGGTTGTTTTCCTTTGAAATTATTTACCACACACACAACCTAAAATTTCAGAAAACAATTACACTTAGACCAAAACCATGTTTCCTATGCCTATGACCCTTATTAGCTTAATAAATCTAATCATAACAATAAAAGTATTAAAATTACTTAAATATTGTATATATATAACTTTACCTTGATTTACCTTATAAAAATTTTAATTATTCCTGCAAATATATTTGAGAAAATTTACCAATTAATATATTGTTTAAATAAAAAGGACAATTTTATTATTCTAAAATTTTCATTAAAAAAGACATAGTCAATGTTCAAATCAATCCAAAAATGATACCAATACCAAAGCCTTATAAAAATTCATAGCAAGCTAACCTTTCCCTGATGTGGCTAACCTACAATTTAATTTAAATGCTAATTATTTCCCATTGCTTCAAAATCATTACATTCATAATAAACCTGCAATTGGAATCCTTTGGTATCTTCCCCTTAATTAACCTAGTTTATTGTCTATTATTGTATCCCATATATACTTGGCATTTCAACAATAGCTTACTGGAGCTACTACTGAAATAACTCAAAGAAAGGGGGTTGATCCTTGTTTCAACTGATTATATTTCATAAGTGATAGAATTTGAATTAAACTAGAAGTTCTTAAACAGTAGTGTGCATGAAAAGAGTTCTGACAATGTTAAAAATGCACATTCCTAAGCCCTACCCTAAAGATTTAGATTTAGTAGATGAAGGATTGTCTACTAAAGTTGGCACTTTTAAAATGCATTCCAGAAACTTCTGATGCAGGCAAATCACATTTTGAGAGAGACTGAATTAAACAAGATAATCAGTTGCTAATGTTAACTGCTGGGTAAAATACTCTTGAGTTTTCTTTTCCTGGGCTTTATATCCTAATGTCAAATCAGAACTCAGAATTTACAGTTATAACCAAGCATTCACACTTTTAAAATAAATGCTTAATATGTAATTATACATTAACATTGTGTATTTTCACAAAGGCTCTCCTGGAGCTTCTTTTCTTTTGTGAAATTCGTTATTGAACATTATCAAAGGTCAATTAGATCTTGGTTACTCTCCAGTTTTTGAATAAAATTTACAAATATACAGAATAATAACCCATACATTGAAATTTTATGTTTTAAAAAAATCATTGAAAACTGGAGTATATGGATTATCCTTTCACTTACCTGAAGAACTATACTATAGAGCAGAAGCATGGCTCAAACGCTGACACTTTGATACCTCAACTGTACCATTGGCACCAGGACCTTTAACGTAAGGGATGTAAGAGCTTGGAGATAGGTACTTGATAAACTAATATCAAGTGTTTTTGCCAACTTCATGACCTTATAAAGAACAAATAGATACTGACTGCTTTAGACCAAGAGTCAGCAAATTCTTTCTGTAAATGGCCAGATAATAAATATTTTTGGCTCTTCCAATCAAATGGTCTCTGTGGCAACTAGCCAATGCTGCCATTTTAGAACAAAGCAGCCACAGGTAATTTGTAAGCAAATGAGCAAGGTTCTTCATAAAAATAGTCAGTAGGCTAAATTTGGCCCAATGGCTATAGTTTGTCAAATGAACCATGTTCTTGGATGAAAAAGATATAACCATGAATTTTAGCCAATAACAACAATGGCAACCAAAAACCTTAAGCAGTTTCACACCCATTTCATAAAATACATATATACATTATTTTCTTCTTCATAACTATTATAAATTATTGGAATACTGGTCAGATGAAAAAATGTTAAAATTTCTTCTGATATAAAATTTGTTGAAATGAAATAACTAGGCACATATATGGAACTCATGAGATGAAGAGAAGTTCTTTGTAAATTAATATGGGTCACTGAAATTGATACAATTTTTTTATATTACTACATTGTGTAACAATCTTTGGAAAGTTGTATCAGATTTCTCTTTTATCTTAATTGGGGATCAAGACAACACATTGAAGTAGCTGAGCCTTCCTACATAAAATACTTAAAAGTGTAACACATAGTAAATTCTTATTAAGTAGCATCTATTAGTATAATAGTTATTCTTCATTACTGCTATTACTTAAATTATATGGAAGGGAGTCACCATAAAATATGTCCTTAGAATTGTATTCAAAGGTTTAATATCTTATCTGATACTAGTCACAATTATGGAACTGCTTTCCTATTAGTAAAAATACTGGTACGAAAAAGCAGGAGTCTGGTTTAGCCTGAATCTTCCTGTCCTGTCTTGACTAGTTCTCTTAGTCTCAGTTTTTTCAATTACAAAGTGAAGAGGTTATCATAGACCACTAAACTAGCTCCATTTCTTTGACTGGCAAGGTATGGCAAGTTCAGGCAATGTTCAAAACTAAATTCAAGATCTGCTCATCTCCTGACACCACTCCAAAACTTGACCTTCTTTTCTGGACCCTCTCAAGGAAGAGCAACACCCCTCTTCTATTACACAAGCCTGAAAACTTCTATGTACACTTTACACTTCCTATATTCAACCCACCACTCAATCTGCCCAATTTTACTTCCTAAATATCTTATTTTCTTATATCTGCTTCCTTCTATTTCCATCACCAACATCAAAGACAAAGCAACTATCTTCTCTTGCCTGGATTTCTGCATAATTTCCAAAACAGTCTGCCTGCATCCAGTCTTGTCTCTCTCAAATCTATTTCCTACAATGATGTGAAAATGGTTTTTCCAAATGCAAAATGCAAATAGCATCCTCCTGAAAACCATTTTGTGACTTGGCTTCTCATTTCTCTTAAAATAAATTACAAACCCTGGCCCACCTGCACAGCCCCCTCCTCTCAGTTCCCCAAACACCTTCTGTTTGCTTTCACTTCCTCCTGTTTGGAATGCTCCTCATCTCCACCCATTTTTGGATAGCATGTCTTACTCATCATTGTATCTCATTTAAACGTGGCTTCAGCATGGAAGCCTTCCCTAAAGTACTCCTCCGCCCAGCTAGCACAGCTTATTTTGCTTTTATATGTTGTTTTTGCTCATATGGAACTGTGCACCTATCTCAGTATGAAATTATACATTCGTTAGAGCAATCCTTTGATTGATGAGTATCACTCTTCCAAGGCTGTTAGCTCCATGAAAGCAGAGATCCTGACTCTTTTTGCTCACCATTGTATTCCCAGTGCCACACTGAATGAATAATGAATGAACACGCATCCAGACTGAAAATTTTCAGATTTTCTGATGTGTCTATTTAACTTAAAGTTACATTCTTCGAAAAACTATATTTACATTAGTGAAGGGTTCATAACCTTCTGTGTTCCACAGACCCCTTTGCCAGTCAGGTGAAAACCATGGACCCCTTACTAAATCCACACCCTACTGTGTATTATTTAATAAATAGATCACACCCGCAGCAACACGTCCTCACAAGAGTAATGTTTTTTTGAATTTCAATTTAAGTTCATGAACCCCTTATTAAGAATCCCTGCATTAGTGTCTTCTGCATATATCGATTTGCCCTCTTCTACAAATTAGTGAGCCACCCCTAGACAAATATTTTTGTTTTCTTTTTCCAATAGTGATAATAAATTAATCTGGTCCATCTGTATTGGTTTTCCTTCTCCCTTAGGGCAAGTGAAACCTCCCTGTTACACGGATCAATTGGGCTTTGGGGTAAACCTGGGCTCTCTCACTTACTAATTTTGTGAAAGTGGACAAACTGCTCAATAGAACTAGACATCGGTTTCTTTTACCTGCAAAATGAGAACAATAATAACTACATCTTGACCAAGATCACTTTTCTTGTCTTGACCAAACTGCCAGCCTTGCTCTTCACACACCCTATCTGCTCCCTGCTGACCCCGCCTACCTTGAAACTAACCTTGTTGCTGTGAGATTACAGAGGAAACAGCTGGGACTGCACGGAAAAAAAAAAAAAATGGAAAAAGAAGACAACTTGACAACTTCAGATAATAGCGATTCCAAGTTATCACTCTTGCCCTAACCTCTCCCTGCCCTCTTTCACCAGATGGCTTCCTGGGACTTTTGCTTTTCCCTTACCCTTATAGACAACTCAAAGCACCTGCCTACCTTTCTTAGAGTTGAGTTCTAATCTCTCTCCCTTGCCATGGTAGCTATAAAGTCATCCTTGCCTGTTTCTCCCTGTCCAGTGCAGTTTTTCTTTGGCAGTTTATTGGTGCCATGACTCATAGAGGATCAGACTCACCACTGGACCACTGATCTCTCACCCAGGACCATAGATGCACATGTCCACAGTGAGTCAGACTTCTTCCTAATCCAGCACCCAGCCTTCCCTTTAGCTCCTTTGAATCCTTTCCCTTCCTACTCCAGTTCTTCAACTCTGTATAATTAGTAGGTTCTCTCTAGGAGTTCAAGGCCACCAAAATCAACCACCTGAGGCTGAAAAAGTTAACTGGAAACAGAACAGATATTTTAGCACCTAAAATTTAGTCCATAGTCTCCATAAGATTCAGCCTCCGTAAGATTACACATCAAGACAATCTCTGTTTTGCTCTTTAAAATATACAGAAAAGAGGGCATCCTGGCTGATGCAAATGTGTAGGATGGACAGAGCCACTTTGTGAAAGAAAAGAAACTGACTGGATTCAAAGTTCAGGATTTACACTGTGAAAAGGGTAAAATGAGCTTGGCCAAGAAGAGTGCAGCCAGATTATCAAGGACCCCAGAGGTGCAGTGGAAGTATCTGGATTTCATGCAGTAGGAAAGAGGTTTTGCTTTTGTTTTGTTATTATCAGTGAGTTATATTGTAAATGACATGTGTACAGAGGCAGAATATGGGGTATTTGGGGGAGAGTTGCAAGTGAGGATGTAGCTAGGAACCTATAAGTATAAAAGAGGAGAGAAGCAATGATCTCTAAGGTTATGGTCAGAATGGCAAAGGAAAAAGACATGGAAGAAGTATTTCTGTAGTGGAAACAAACTAGGACTAGATGAATCACCGTGTGTGGGGGATGAATTAGGAAAATGAGTCAAAGGCAAATGCTCAGCACTGAGTTGGGGTGACTGAGAGATGAGGAAGCCTTTAACAGAGACACAGAAGTATGGAGTAGGCTAGCATTAATTTTATGCTGGACTCATTTTAGAATTCTGCACACACTGCAAGATCATTGGAAACACCCTAGGATACTGCAAACCAGAACCGGAGTCATTGCTCAAAATAATTGTTCTACTTAGTTGCCCAAATGAGAAACTCAGGAGTCACCATAGATTGATCCCTCCCCTTTTTTGTCCCCACCATCTATCTCCTGCCTGATCTGGCTCCAAATCCTTCCATTTCCTAAACAAAAGATGGGATAGTCTCCCTTCTTTTTGTGTCTACTGAGGCCCAATTTGTGCCATTTTATTTCCCTTGTTTTGGATAATTTGTCTTCTCTATCTTTACCTGGAAGCTTATTTTCCACCAAACATATTTTCAAAGCCCTAGTCTTATCATCGTATAAAAGAGATTGAAAAGAAATGAATTATCATGTACAAAATTCATTTCATTCCTTCATGTGGTGATTTACTGAACATGCAGCATTTTGCTTAATGTTTATAAATTTTTACAGTGACTATTTAAGGAGGGTGTCATTAGCCTTATTTTAAAAAAGAAGAAAGTGAGGCTCAGCAAGGTAAGAAAATTGTTTAATGGTTGACAGTGAGTACATGAAGGAGCTGGGATTTAGCCAGGCTGTTTATCTGTTTCAAACTCACGGTAGCCTGACCTAGTTTGGGGACTCAATACATGCCTATTTTATGAAGCATTTCATGATGCTTCTGTGCACTGTGCTCTCCCCCTCTCATTCCTTATACCCCAGTCTACACCTACCTGCTCTACAAACTTTCCAAGCTATATATCACTTCCCCCCTTTATTATACCCCCCTTGCAGCTTTTTTGCATGCCATCTGCTCTCTGTGTCCATTCACTGTGCATTCTTCTGTGTCTGTATTTACTTATTTTATTTTCCCCGCCCCCCTCACGGCTTGCTTGCTGTCTGCTCTTTTCGTGTCCATTTGCTGCGTGCTCTTCTGCGTTTCTGCTTGTCTCTCCCCTTTTTGTTGCTGTTGCGACACCTTGCTGAGTCAGCTCTCCGTGGTGGTTGCGGGCCAGGCAGCTCTCCCAAGCATGCGGACGAGCCCGCCTTCACAAGGAGGGCCCAGGACGCGAACCCAGGGCCTCCCATATGGTAGACAGGAGCCCAACTAGTTGAGCCACAGTCACTTCCATCACTTCCCCTTTTGATTTCCCTTAAAATCTGTCAGAGTTGACCCCTTGAGTATGCATACCTGACATCACATTGAACCTCTGTAAAAGTCTTGTGTCTATCTCATCAGGCCAGACTGTGATCTTTATAAGTACATGGACACTATCTTCTTCATGTAGTTATTCTCAGGCTTAGTGCCTGGATTATTGTAGGTGCTCAAAACGTGCTTATTTTATGAAGGAAGAGAGGGAAGGAGCATTAGAGGGATACATTTATTTATTGTCTGACCCCAGATAGTAACTCCCAAAGAAGACACGGTCATGTTCATCTCCGCCTCACTGCATCCCCTGTCCTTAGCACACTGTCTGATATGTGTAGTAATTACACTCTCACATGGTGGTAAATGAATGCACAAATGCGTGTTTAGTTCTTAAATGGTTAAGGAATTGTTTTCACATGATGTTTTCAAAAGTTCATTTTCTTGGGTGTATGGGAATGTTCATTCAAAGGGTCATCATGGAATCTTCAGAATATATGCAGTAGAAAGAGCTTGAGCCCAAAGGGATCAACTGTTCAACTCATCCTTCACCACATGGTTGCCAGAATGGTAAGTGATTGGGAAGAAATGAGGGTCCCTTTTTTTTTTTTGAGCTACTGGGGCCAGGGATTGAACACAGGGTCCCATAAATTGGAAGCCAGTGCTCAACCACTGAGCCACGTCTGCCTGGCCTAGCAAGGAGCCAAGATAGTCACCACAAATAAAAGGGAAATGGTAACAGCCACTGGAAGATGGGTAGGAAGCCTGATGAGGTACCAGTGAAGATGTCCTAGACCAATGGAGCTGAAATTGTTATATCTGACAGTAGTGTTTTGAAATTTTGGCTATTGGTATGCTCTTTGCTTTGCTTATGATTATTTTCTTAGGATTTATGTAAGGTGATTTTTATTTTATTTTGTTGCTGTTGTTGTTAATGTTAACCAGTTTCAACTATATTAAGTAACAGCAAGGGCAAAAAAGAGTTTTTGTCCAAGCCTGAATCCCAGTTTTCATGAGGCGACAGGATATCTCTGGGAGAAAGTGAGGTGGACCTAAATCTCCCACGGGAATCAGAGGGGGTGATACCAAGAAAGACAAGAAACACAGAGCAGAGGTGACTCTATGATCACTACTTCCCAATAAGAGATTCAAGAGCAAATAACCTATTGAAAATGCCTAGTAAAAGCCTGGTACATAAATTGTGCTCAAACTTTTACCTGGTAGCTGTCCGTAGCTAGAAAAGTTTACATAAGTTTTTGCTCACTGGTTATTAATTAATTAGCTAAAGCCAGACTACAATATATTTTCCAACAACCAAACCTAATAAGACCATTTCAAAAAGATTTTATATTAGATGTCATGCTTACTTTGCTAGAAGTCGCTGTGTATGCCCTTCACTTTTAAGTAAAATTGATTTGAGATGGCATTTTCTTAGACATTTTCCCAGCATTTTCAGTTGCTGAGGTGAAATAGTTGCTCTCGGAAGTGAGTGAGTTTCACTTGTTAGAAAGAGCTGGGACACGGTGGCTCATGGAGAGTGCCATGGTGGTGAGGCACTGGGATTCTTTGAGGTGCTCTACCTGCTCCTGAATGTAAATTTTCCTGAGGAAGTTTAAATACTTTCCAAACAACCCAGTCTTGAGGACTAGCAAGTGAGGGAGGACTGAGTGTTGAGGAAATCACAGGTGCCTGGTAGGTGGCCATCACCAAGACCTCACCTGCCCCTACCTCCTACTCTGGGGAAATCACAAGCACACACCAAGGGACCGTCCTCAGGCCTTCCACTCCCCCACCTCCTTTTCTATTGTGTGCCATTCCACATGTTAAGTCTAATGGAAAAGCCCAGCCAGACCTTAAGCCTGGAAACCAGATGATTATCAGAAGTGGACAGAAGACCACAGATTTGCCTCTCTTTTCCAGTGTTCACTGCAGTGTCAGGAGCTGCCATATACTGATCCTGACCTCACAGTTGTGGCTGCCCCCAGAGAGCGGCTGTCATGGGACTTCTTCCCCTACTCTTTTGGACTCTTAGTAGTATGTAAGGGGCAAGGAGATTATATGCTCTTTCTGGACTCTTTATACTGTGTGAAGAATAAAGAGATCATTTGCTGAGAGGTTCTGTTGTACCCTGATCCTGTGTCCAATGACACACTGTTCTATCAGCTTGCTCCATACTGAGTGTTTTTATATGTGTTTCATATATTTTATATGAAAATATGTTGAGCACTGCTAACTGTAGAATTTACATAGTTTTTACTCCCTAAATCTGACTTTAGAACAAATGGGAGAGGAAGAAGAAATAAATGGTTTAATATATATATCATCATTTCCATATACCAGATATAGACAAGTCTAGTGATATACCCTTGTGTTTTCATACAGGTGTTTAACTGAACTAATAAAAAATACAGTGATAGCTAAATAAATCTGTACTTACCAGAAACACTGCTATAGAGATTCCAACCAGAAAGCCTGCTATCACATCTGACCAATGATTTCGATATTCTGCTACTCTGTTGAGTCCAGTAAGGAAGGCCAAACACATTAAGCCCAAACATAGAACTGGTTTGGCAAGTCTTGTTCCTTTGGCTTTGATTGTGTTGGTAATGTACATCTGAAATATTAAATGAAAAACATGACATTTGATGAATGTATTTCCTTGATAGGCTGACAGAGCATTTTATGTATAAGTACAAATATGTTTATAAACATACATATGCATATATAGTTAAAATCATTAACCATAACATATGCATATATAGTTAAAATCATTAACCATAATTAATGATTTTTTTCAAATGAAGTTTCTTACAGGCAGAATTTAAGAGTAGTAGTCATTTAATTTTTTTATTAGAGAAGTTATGGATATACAGAACAATTTATGTATAAAATCCAGGATTGCCATATAACACTCTATTTTTATTACCTTGCATTGTTGTGGTATACTTTTTTACAATTGATAACAGTATAATTTTATAGTTGTACTATTAACTATAGGCCATGGTTTATCTTATGTCTCACTGCTTGTGTAGTGTAGTTTCATGGATATTTTTTAAAAATTGTATTCTATTACCATACATACAACCTAACATTTCCCATTTTAGACACATTCAGAGAGAGATTAGAGTGCTATTAATTATGTTCACAATATGTGCTGCCATCACCAACATCCATTACCAAAACATTTCCATCATTCCAATTAGGAACATTGCATATTTTAAGCGCTAACTTCTTATTCCTTATTCCATCCCATCCCCTGGTAATCTATATTCTAGATTCTGACTCTATGAATAGGCTTGTGGTCAAAAAATCATACAATATCTGTCTGTTTGTGTCTGGTTTATTTCATTTAACATGATGTCTTCAAGGTTCAGCCATGTTGTCGCAAGTATCAGAACTTCGTTCCTTTTTATGGTGGTATAATATTCCATTATCTGTCTATACCACATTTTGTTTAACCATTAATCAGCTGATAGACACTTGGGTTACTCCATCTTTTGGCAATTGTGAATAATGCCACTCTGAACATCAGTGTGCAAATATCTATTCAGGTCCCTGCTTTCAATTCTTTAGGTATATACTTAGAAATTGGATTGCCAAATCATATGATAATCCTATACTGAATTTTCTGAGGAACCATCAAACTGTCTTCCACAGTAGCTATACCATTTCACAATGATAAGTGTTCCTAGTCATTTAATTTTATGTACCTGTTATGGCCATTTCTGATCAAAGGACAATGTTTATGTAACTTTATTAATCAGCTATCACACTGAGCACGGATATTAAATGTGACCACTTTAATCCTTCCTTTTACTGTATCTATACTTACTTTATCTGAATTTACATTTTTTAGCTCAATCTTGACAATATTATTAAAAGGGAAAATTTGATTTAAATCATTTCTGTATATCAGCTTGAGAAGATGCTTACTTATTAAAATCAGAACTTGTGAATATAACCAGAAAAAATACAACGCGGTAGGTTCCACATATTACTTTGAAGAAAGCTCTTAAAGTTTATTGCAATTTGCTTTTATGTTGTTATTGGAAATTTTGAAATTACTTTGTTTTATCTAATTTTATCAGCCAGAATTATAACAACCAAAAAACTAAAATGCAGTGAGGGTAATGTGTCCGCCCCAAATAAACAAACATACAAAAAATAAAAGTAATGAACAGATACATATATTTCTGGCATGTTCTCACATTCTCATGAGGAAGATATAGTATCAGATGCTTGCACTGTATGCCACATCTGAAAATTGTGAGTCACTATGCTTAAACATAACATGGTCCTTCCCACAATCTGATTTATTCTATTGTGCCTTTACTCATAATTTAAACTATGTGCTACTAGGTAAGCAAATCTTTTGACTGCAAGTGGGATATGTCAGTTATTGTTTTAAGTCTGTAGTATAGTATTTATGAAAGAGATGGTTGTGACAATACAGAGAACTGATTTTAAGAATTGATGTCACCAAGTAGCTGATAGTGATTATATACTCTGAAAAATACTCAGAAATGTGTACAACTAGATGCCTATTGTCCTGAGTTGAATAAAAATTGCATTTGCCTTAGAGACTAAACTAAAATCAACATTTATGTTTTTAGTTCAAAGCAGTCATATTAGATTGCTGTGAAATTCAGTAATTATCTTCTATTTTTTGCCTTGGAAACGTTTGCAGCTTTATTAGTTACCAGAAGAGGTTGTATGAATATTTCAGTACTTCATGTGATATAAGATTTCCCTGTAGCCAAGTTCTAGCCCTTTGCAATCTATCCCAGGCCCCAATGCTTTGGGGGAGAGGGGGCAGAGAACAGAAGATGAGTTGTCTCCATCTGTGGCAGTTTGATATTGTTTATGAATTCCAAAAATAAATATTGGATTATGTTTGTAAACTGGTCTGTCCCTCCAAGCATATAAGATTATATTGGATTCAGAGGTTTCCCTTTTACTTGATTAAATAATGATTAAGGCTTTGATTGGACCAGGTCAGTAGGGTGTTGTATCCCCACCCCTTTGATGGGTGGGGACTCACAGAGAAAAGACATGGCAGAAAAAAGAGCTGGAGTTTTAATACTGAAGCCCTGGAAGTAAGCACACAGAGGAGCAAGCAGAAGGCTCGATTATACACAGCAAAGGCCCCAGGAAGAGAGATGAGCCATTCGCCTGACCTTGTGGAGAAAGCAGAGCAGCTGAGCGCAGAGAAAAACAAGCCCTGGGAAGAGAGGAACCCAGGAAGCCTGAACCTGGCAGATGTCTTGCTCCAACACATGGCAAAAGACTTTGGTAAGGGAAGTAACTTACACTTTATGGCCTGGTAACTGTAAGCTTCTACCCCAAATAAATATCCTTTATAGAAACCAAGTGATTTCTGGTATTTTACATCAGCATCCCTTTGGCTGACTAATACTCCACCTTTGGCTGAACCTTCAGAATGTATCTGTTCATTCTAAGCCTGTGCTCAGAAGAGCATAATAATTTCAGTCATGAAAAATTAGAGATGGATTATAAGGAGAAAATGATGCTTTTGTCATTCTGAGGGAATATTTTAAAGAGCTCTGCCCACATATATAGAATATCAAGGCAAGGATATCATGCCACTTCAGGTTTCCAGTGACACATCTGATAGAGTAATTCCTGATATGACTAGTGCATAAGAATAGGGGGTGAAATTTAGGTTGCTTATGACATTTTCTTTAACACAGCTATAAGGCTGATTAAAGATTTCTTATCTTTGCATTTATTCACATATGTCAGAACCCTAAAGATATCCTATCCCTATTAAGACAAAATAAATGTGTGATGATAATGGAATAATATTAAGACTGCTAATCATTTGTGTGATAGATTTGTGTGATAGAGCTATCATTTGTGTGTTCACTATGTTAAGGCAATGTTTTAGGCATTCTTATTTCATTAAATACTCAGAACAATGCTCTAAGACATTATTACTATTCTCATTTTACAGATTAAAATTATTGAATCAAGAAAAAGTTTATTAGGAAGGAAGCACAAGTTGACTATAGGGGATGGTACTTTTGAGGAAAGAGAGATGTAAATGGGAAGGAGGGAAAAAGCACTTAGGGACTCTGAATCTTCATTTCTTCTTTCATCATTGATTTCTTGCCTGGAGGAAATAGGCAACTGACATAAGCTGAATATGAGTGAATGCAAGAGAGCTGGAAGCAAAGAGAGCAGAAAGAAGGCCACTGTAGTTCAACAGGGGTAAGACTACATTTATGCTCTATTATTTGGGAGAAGTAGGAGCAATGTAACTGTGGCACATGCAGAAAATCCCGTACAGATTCTAAATGCTTTGGAAAATGTCTGTCTTCCCTTTTTTCCCAAAAGGCCATCTCAGATACAATCCAGCCCTTACTTGTTCAAGTTGTGTAGGTGCATATTAACTTGTGGGTCATGATCCTTTTAAGTTTCTCTTGAATGTTGAGTTGATTCCTATGTTGCCCTAATGGCTCAAGGATGATTTATAAAGAGCCCAAAGGTAGTCTCTTATTGGCTGCTATGCAAACTCATGAGATAGCTTCAAGATTAAGAGCTGCCTGGGATTGGCTCCTCTTCTACCAGACCCCCAATGTATAAGTCAGCCCAAAGGGTGCAGATACAAAGTACCAGAAATCTTTTGGCTATTATAAAGGGTATTTATTTGGGGTAAAAGCTTACAGTTACAAGGCCCTAAAGAGTCCAACTCAAGGTACCCTAAGAGGTACTTTCTCAGCAAAGTCCATTGCCACATGTTGAAGCAAGATGGTTGTCATTCTCTTGAAGGTTCAGCCTTCCTCCTCCTCTTAAGGCTCCATGGGCCAATTTCTTCTGATCCTAGCTGGAGGCTGGAGGCCTCATTTCTTTCCCAGACTTCTCAGTTGCTCAGGGCTCTGGTCTCTTCAGCTGCAAACTATCAGGTGAATGGCTTAGCTCTCTCTGGGGCCTTTAGCCATATGAGCCTTCTCCTTTCTGTCACATGGCAGAACCAAAATGATCAAGTTCTCTCCTCTTCTGTGGCTTCCTCTGTGTGTCTTCTTGAGTGAGTGCCCATTTATATAGCCCACCAAGGGGGCAGGGACTTCAACTGAGTTATACCCTATTGACATGGTCGAATCAAAGTCCTAATCTTAACATAATTTAATCAAAGACATCTCAGCTGAATCTAATACAATCAAAGGGGATCCCAGAGGAAAAGACCAGTTTACAAACATAATCTCTCTTTTTGGAATTCATAAATAATTTCAATCTGCCACACCGAATTAACATCCAGAGACAAAACTAAAGGAAATGAAATTTTGAGAGTTATAGGAGAAGGTTGACATTTGTTCAACTACATTCAACTTACAGGTAGAATATAGCAAGACTTTATTATGCAAATATTTTCTAGAGCATAATCAGGTGGCATGGATATCACAAAAGAAAATTTAGAGAGTTTTCCCTTGTACTCAGCAACTCTTCAGTACTTTATGAATGTAGTGCCTTTTAACCAGTCTAATTGTGTTATCCTTACACAAAGTCTATTATTCCTAATTTGCAGAAAAAGAAATTATGGCATAAGAATCTATTAAGCATGTTAGATACAGAACAGGAATTGATTATTTATGCTTTCTTGGTTTTTAATTCACTTAAGAAACTATCTAGATTAACCAGATGTCAAAATGTTGCTAAAATAAGACACAAACAAGAGGATGTGTGATTTGAGCAGAATGGTACCCACTCAGACTGTAAGGGTCAGTGGATGTACACTACCCTACGGCCAACCCTTTTAACCATTGTTGGCATTTCTTATTCATTCATTCCACAAATATCTATTAGCATAAAAATGCAGAAAGCCAAAGCTGACCATTTGCTCCTTGTTTTCAGCCTGGTGTATATTCTTCTATTCTTTTCTCCTTGGTTATTCAAACATATGCAAGAATCAATACACATATACAGAGATTTTGCTTGTTTGCTCGCTTTTACTAAAACACAGTCACAAATATCCATATTATTCTGTCTGTGAATTTACTCGTTAAAATAAGCATGTGTTTTTTGGTAAGCTGAGAAACAATAAATAAATGAAAATAAATTAAAATACACAGATTGTGTGCTTAGTATCTATCATACACCAGAGACTGTATTTCTTCAAAGACAAGACATCTAAGATTCAATCCTGAAGGATGGATACAAGAATCCCAAGCAAAAGAGAAACAGTGGAGGAAGTGTCCTAGGCACAGAGGCATCAAAGGCAGTCCTGCAAAGCACTCTCAAAGCACCTTGTTCATCCTCTCAGAACAATTGTAAGAATGCATTGTTATTACTCATTTGATTTGTTTCCTTCAGTAGAGAGAGAAGGTAGAAGCCATGTCTTGTATATCACAAAAACCTACACTGATGTAGCACTTTGCTTGACATATTGTAAGCATACAATAAGGGCTTAATGAATGTGGCAGCTTGATATTATGAATTCCAAAAATAGATATTGGATTGTGTTTGTAAACTGGTCTGTTCCTCTGGGTGTATTAGATTATATTAGACTCAGAGGTTTCATTTTTACTTTATTAAATCAAGATTAGGGCTTTTTTTGACCACATCATTAGGGTGACTGGGTTTGAGTCCCCACCTACAGCTAGCCTACAGCTGTGGGCTATATAAATGGATGCTCAGTGAAAGACAAAGTAGTAAATACATGGAGAAGGAGAACATAGAGAATTTAGTTTTGGATGCTGGAGCAACAGGGAGAAAGCCAAGCCATTCATTCGCCTAAAAGTTTGCAGCTGCAGAGACCAGAGCCCTAAACAGCTAAGAAAGCCTGGAAAGAAACAAGCCCTGGGGAGAGGAAGATGAGCCTTATGCTAGGCTGCAGCTGAGATGGGAAGGAGCTGGGACCATAGAGTCTTAAGAGAAAAAGGAAGGCTGAACCCTGGCAGAGACTGGCAGCCATCTTGCTCCAATATGTAGCAACAGACTCTGATGAGGGAAATAACTTACCTGTAATGGCCTTGTGACTGTAAGCTTCTACCCCAAATAAATGCCCTTTATAAAAGCCAACAGATTTCTGGCACTTTGCATTAGTACCCCTTTGCTGACTGATACAATGAATAAATGAATGAATAGATGAAAAATGAAATGGTACAGGGGAGAAAGGGTGGAATATTTTCTTCACAGCATTTATCACTAAAATTGTGTTCTCCATTTGGGTATATATATATGTTTATCTGTCCCTTCCACTGGAATATTCTGTTAGAATGGAATCACTTCTGTTTATTCACTGTTCTATTTCAAATGCTTAGAACAGTGTTTTCATATAGTATGTGTTCAGTAATTATGGAATGAATGACATGCTTAGGGAAAAGTACATTTTTGAAGACTTTCATTGCCTTTAAATTATTTATCACTATCTGAAATTACCTTGCATATCCATTTGTTTACTTGCTTATTGTCTGCCTCCTTCTTGTGTGTCTCATATTGCCTGGAGCAATGCCTCCTATAGAGCTAAAACCCCTGTAGTAGGAAGAACAGTGGCCCCCAGAAGATATCCTTGCCTTAATTCCTGGAACCCTGTGACTAAGCCACCTGTCATGGTGGTAGAGACTGCAAATGTGATTAATGGTAAGGATATTTATGATGGCTTGGGACTGTATATACCTCAGAAAATCATGTTCTTAGAGTTAATCCAGTCCTGCGGGTGTAAGCCTATTTTGAGTAAGAGCTTTTAATGAGGTTACTTCAGTTAAGGAGTGGCCCAGTATGGGTCTTAATTCTCTCGTTGGGAGTCCTTTATGAAATTCAGACCGAGGGAGAGAAAGCCACAGAAGCATGAAGCTGAAATTAACAAAAGCAGAAATAAAGGAAGAGAACAGCAGATGCTACCGTATCCCTTGCTGTGTGACAGAGGAATAGGGATCGCCCATAGTCAGTCTTCAGGAAGAAAGCATTGTTTTGATGATGCCTTGATTTGAACATTCTCCCAGCCTCAACTGTAAGCTCATAAATCCCCATTGTTTAAAGCCAATCTAGTTCATGGTATCTTCTTTCATCAGCCTAGCAAACTAAAACCACCATGAAATGGGGGAGAGTATGCTGAATTATTTGGGTAGGCCCAATCTAATCGTGATTTCTTAGAAATGGAGAATCTTTCTCATTCGTAGTCAGAGAGAGATTTGAAGATACCTTGCTGCTGGCTTTGAAGATGGAAGAAGGGACTATAAGCCAGGGAATATAGGAAGCTTCTAGAAAAGGCAAGGAAATAGATTTTCCCTTTGAGCCTCCAGAACGGAAAGCAGCTGTGCTGACACATTGATTTTATCCCAGTGGGACCTGTGCTGGACATCTGACCTATAGACCTCTAATAAATTTGTATTGTTTTACAAGACTAAGTTACTAATAGCTTTTTATGGTAGTAATAGAAAACAAATAACAGATTTTGGTACCTGGAAGTGGGCTGCTGCTGTAACAAATATCTAGAAAATGTGAAAGTAGGTTTGAAACTGGTCAACAGGCAGAGGCTGGAAGAATTTTGAGGAGCCTGGTATTAAAAGCCTAGATTGTCAAAGAACAGAGTATTAGTAGATATATGGAAATCTGTGACTCCTCTCGAAGCGACTCAGAAAGAAGAAACATGGTTATGAAACATAAATTGCCTCAGAATATCTAAATCGTCATGAGGAGACTGTTAATAGGAAGATGGACGTTAATGGCACTGCTGGTGAGGGCTCAGAAAGAAATTAGGATCCTGTTATTGGAAACTGGAAGAAAAGGGATCCATATTATATAGTAGCAGAGATCTTAGTGGAATTGTGAAGTGCAGTTAGGTAGAAAGCAGGACTTGTAAATGATGAATGTGGATAATTAGCTAAGGAGATTTCCAGGCAAAATGTTGAAGGCATGGCCTAGTTTCTCCTTGCTGCTTAACGTGAGAGGAAAGAGATAAATCAAGGGAAGTACTGTTAAATAAAAAGGAACCAGGACTTGATAGTTTGGCAGATTCTTGGCCTATCCACTTTGAAAAGATGATAAAATTAAGAGATTAACTGTCAGCAAAGCTTGCTGTAGAGAAAAAGCCAAGGGTGTACTTGTATAACCTTTTGCTAAAATCTCCAAAAGACCAAAAGATCAGAGTGTTCAGTCACACAAAAGACTCTTTAAAAAATATTAAGAGTGTGACTTACAGATAACCTCAAACAAATCAGAAAGCATCTAGGAAGCTTAAGGACTTTGCCCTTCAGCCACCTAAGGAAAAGCCAAAAATAGAGATGGGATTATCTAGGAAAGATCTGTTGAGGAGCCTCTTGTCTAATGGAGTGAATTCTCATGACATATACAAGAGATCCTGAAGGTTGTTGAGTGTTTTATATCACCAGTAACACTGCTAGCTTGGACTGAATGTTAAGAAAGTATGAAATGAATAAGGCCGTTGGAATCAAAATGGACCAGACTAGCACAACCAAATGAGGAATATGTTGCCTCCAAAGCCCAAATCCACATTCATAAATTTGCCAAACAGCAATGCAAAGATATCTAGTGGGGAGGCAATATGATGGTGAAGAGACCATGGACTTTTGCCCAGGCAGATGTTTGTTCACATTATTCATACTTTTCAGGGCAAGAAATACTGCAATAAATGGTGGTCTACTGAAGTCATAAATTTTATATACTACAAGCTAAATTGCATAAAGCCTATAGTTACTTTATTTTTCATAGCTGATCTAAACTTCATCATGAGCACCCATCTTGCCTGAATAGGAATGAGACGGAGGAGGGAGAAATGTTGAACAAATGTTCAGTTGTTTTCAGTTTCTCAACCTTCCCCCTTTTAACAAAATGTCATGAGGGTCTAGTTGGAGTTCTGCATGACCTTATGGTGGAGATTGGGAGGCAACTTCAGAGCATCCACAGGACAGTCTAAGAAAATGTCCTCTCAGCCTTTGCTGGCCTCCACTGCCAGGGGCCTTGTACTGGGTCACAGGTGCCCTTTGGACAACCACAGCAAACATTCTTGTGGGCATCATGCTGATTTGGTCCATCTAGACTCTCACAACAATAAGATCCTCAGAATATCCACCACACCTTCCTTCCAGCCCTGGGCAGGTTTTTACCCTCTCAGGCTCTGCTCAAGGGTGCCCTGACTCCTTTCATAGTCACCTTCTCTGCCCCTTGAACTACCTGCCACCAGAGGGGTGCATTGAAGGGTTAAGTTCTTCCACAGTGTCAAACCAGAAGTGAGTTACAAGTCATTCAGCTTTCAGTTTTCACCTCAACCTGGGGTTTCCATTATCTGGTGAATGGCTGTCTTCACAGGGTTTCTAACCTAAGAGTGCTCAGTGGAAAGCTCACATCTGCCTTCCTGCCCCTCCAGTCCTTGCACCTGCTAGGCCCAAAGTACTCTCAGCCCTTCCCTAGGCTGGTGGTGGTACATTGTGTCATGAGTTCTCTCAATTATGGGCCTATAAAAAATACTCAGATCTCCGAATTTTGCTTTTAATATGTAAAAGAATCTTTGGAATTTAGAAATTCCTGGGCTCTCTTGACAGAGCTAGTATTATTTAACTTGAAGCTAAACACTTCTTTTTCTCCATTTCTGAATGGTATCCACTCTTTACATGAGACCTGTCCTTCTCAGGGCATGGAAATATGGATGAGACATACAAGAGCTGTGCTGTCCAATATGGCTGCCACTAGCTATTGTGGCCATTAAGTACTTGAAATGTGGCTATTTTGATGGATATATTGAAATTTTTATTTAAATTCCTTTTAATTAATTTAAATTTAGCTTTTAAAACTGGCACTAGAAAACTTTCAAGTATGCTTGGAACAAACTTGGTATGCAAATCTATCTTTTCAACTGTAAAATCAATGAAATCTAAATACGGATCAAGTATTTCATATGGAAACTTAGCATCTGACTTGAGATATATTGTGTCAAGTATATGCTGGATTTTGAAAAAATTAAAAAAGAATGCAAAATATTAATAATTTTTATATTGATACATGTCTAAATGGTAATTTTTCGATATGGTGACTTAAATAAAACATTTCAAAATTTAGTTTCACCTGTTTTTTAAACTTTTTAATATATCAGTAAATATTTCAAAGATATGATACCTATTTAAACATTTATTGGTATTTTATGATTTTTATTTATATATTGGCTGGAGTTGGGTAGCGAACCTAAAACCTTTCTTAGGCCACCTATGCTTCATTAACAATTTGCCTACATCTTTTGAGCTATATCTATCTTTATCTTTTATCTGTCAATATATTACTCTATCAAATAGCAAGTTATCTAGTAAAAATGATAATATTATGGATTACTTTTGAATTTTCAAAGCCATGTAATCACATTTAGTCCATTTTTTTTCAGGTTCTGAATACCCTAAGAACTACTTTTAAATTTTATTTCATCAAACTTAACCCATTATTTTATATTTTATTAGCATTTTATTCACATAGATAGGAGATTGCATAATTAGTGTAAACTAGGAGGAATAGCTCAGCCTCAGGAGTTCCATGATCTGGATTAAAATGCCAGTCTCCTGCTTATTTGTTTTATTATTTGAGACGATTTACTTGTGCCAATTTCTCTGAGTCTTAATTATATCATTAAAATTAAAATGACAATAATCCTCATTTTGTAGGATTTAGCATGAGGCATAATGCACTGGTGAGAATGCATGCCTGTGTCAGTCATAGATCATATCCATTGTTTTCCCTGTTATAGCCCCAGAACTTAGCAGAGTGCCTGATTTGTAGTAGTTGCTCAATAAATATCTGTTGAGTGTTGTCTGAATATATGTAAAATATAGACGTAGCACAGTACTAACACAGAGAGTATAAGTTTCCTTATTGTCATGTGGCACCAAGAAAGGTTTTGTTTGCTTTGTGACTTGAATAAATTTAAATGATTAAAACTCTACATTTAGACCAAGAATATACATTTGCTGGGAGAAATAATAAATTCAAATGCTGAAGTCAGAGGCTTAGGTATAAAGGTCCTTGAACATATTATATTTTAAAAATCCAGAATAAACATCCATTTTCTTTAAAACTCTGCTCAGTGGGTACCTAACAAAAGATTACATAACCACAAGCACAGAATTCATCATGTAGCTGATGTCCTTGAATGGGTAGCACTAGGGAGTCACAAATGTGATGTAAGGAACAACACCCTCAGTGTTCACGACCAGCTGGTACATGCAGTTAAGATCAGAAGATGCTCAGTGACTCAGCTGCCCTTAGCACAATGGCCGATTGATGGCTTGGTTGTAAATAACAGGCCCTTCATCACTGACACGTTTACCTTATCCCTAAAGTGCAGCCACGGCTGACACACATGGAGACCATTTCTGTCTACTATGACCACACGGATAAATTTGCAGCACATGGGGCACTTCTTTATCTATCACCTAGAAGAGGAAAACACTCTTATCTGCAAATTTTCTGTCCTTTCTAAAATTAAGAACCACATATATTCACCATTTAACATTTTTTCCATGTACCAGATAAAAAGTGAGATGATCGTTAGATAAAGGTAGGCTGCTGTCTTATTTCTGGTTCTGATACAAGGAAGAGAAAGCTCTGTGACATGTGAGGAGTTAAAGGCAAGCAAAATACATTTGATTGCTGTGATTTTAAGAACCCCATTACCCCCAAGATTTAAAATTCACTAACAAGAAAAGAAGGAACTAAAATTAATATGTAGAAGACAAATTTGGAAGTCTTCAAATACTAAAAAAGTATGCACTAACATTTTAGCTGAGTTTAACTTTACCTTAAAGTTACATGAAGATAGTAGAATCTGTAAAGTTATTAAAATACACACACACAAAATTTAAGTTTATGTCAGCAACAAGAAGTTTGGGCTAAAACATGGTGAAAGCATATCTCAAATATCTCTGACCAGTCCTCAAAATTGTTTGAATTTGTGATTAAATCTTTAGGACTCAAATATTGCTTAAACTTCCCTCAGTTAAGGAAAGAAACTCTAATTAATGATGGTGTGATTTAATAAATGTATATCTGAACACATTTCTGTATAATATATACTATATTTATATAATGTTCCTATATATCATATAGAATCAGAGAAAAATTATTAAGAACTTAGGTGCCAGCTCTTGAGATACTATCTTAAATTATGTAACAACAAGAAAAGACTCATATAATACCTAAAAAATGATATATGTACTGTTACAATGAGATGAAGAGATGGGTGCTACATGGCATACACACAGCATGCACACACAGGCACACACGGATCTCACAGTCATTCTGTAGCTTTGTGTTTAGAGAACATTTTGTATAGGTTTGCATTCACACTGTCTCTAACTCCCATTTCACTCTTCCTCAAGAAGAGGGAGGAAAAGTGGAGAGGTTGATCTGCCTTGGCCTCTCTTCTCTCACACTCACCAGTTTCTACTCCACACCCCGTCTGTACAAGGAGTCAAAGATGTCAAAGGATACTTCTCTTCTTAGAGCTGTCTGGCACCTCAAATCACATCTTCAACCTCATTTCGGCTGTTAATATGGATCACTTTCCCATGTTGCTACCCAGCACTTTGTTCATAACTATTGTGAAAGGACTGACCATTTTGTATTGAAACAATATACATATTTTTTATTTTATTTTTGTCTCCTTGGATAACTGATGAGGGATAGAAATGCTATTTTCTTTCTGTAACCTCAGTACCTAGCACAGTGCACAGCTCATACCCAAGAGTGAATTAATACTAATAAATGTTAAGATTAACCAAATGCTTACTATGTGACAAAGACTGTGCTAAGTGCTTTACATGTACTCATATATTTAATGCAAATAATCTCATGACATTGATACTGTTCAGAAGAGGTAATTAAAATACAGAAGGGCTTGCCCATGGACTCAAGGCTCGTAGGTAAGGAAGCAGAGATTCAAACTCGAGTGGTTTGGCTACAAAGCTCATGCTCTGAATGGCTACACTGTATGACCTAATACTTGTCTGATAATGAAGAAATTATGAAATGCACATAATAGCTGCCTTACTTCATGATACACCCAGAACCTCTAATTGTAACTTTATCTTCTGAAAGAACAGTAGTTTTTAAACATGTTTGGGTCAAGGGACTTCTGGAAAATTGCGTAAAATTTATGGGCTCCTCTTGATTAAAAACAAAGAAAAAACCCCAAACAAACAAAACATGAACACACATGTATTCAATATGTGTGTATATTTGATCTAGTGCACACACTATTTTCAATACAATTCAGATAATCACTTGGTATCTATGAATAATGAGAAACAAGGGCAGGATAGGAGGTGTCCTTGTAGTCCCTGACGACAATTAAAAAAGAAAAAATTCTTTAAACACAGAACAAAACTCTAAAAGCCTGATGCTTGCTCTAGGCTGTGGAAGAGGGAAGAAACCCTCAAACAGTGGGAGAAATGTAGTGAGAAATAGGCATGTTCCACCAGGCTAGCGAAAGAATGGAAGGTAGGAAGCCAAACGGAGAGCAAGAGGTGCCCCCTGGAGGCTAGACAGGCAGAAAGTCCTAGACCTCAGCTGCATTATTCTTCCCGCATTTTCACTCCACGTGACCACAATTCTGTCCTTGCCTTCATTCATTTAGCCATTAACTTACATATGCAGTGGAGTCCCACTATGTCCCTGGTGATACAATGGTAAGCTGGGCAGAGCTGTTGCTTCAGTGGGGGTTACAGTCTAATGGGGAACATAAGCAAGTAAATGTTCAAGGTAAGTGCTGCGAAAGATGTAGGACAGAAGTCAGAGGGCATCCCTAACTCAGTCTCGGAGAGGGGGCGAGGCTCGAGAAGAAACAGAGGTAGGAGCATGCCCGAAGGAGGAAGTGAAATGACTCACTGTCAGACAGAAGGCTCTGTGGGCGTGGGTCTGGGCGGGAGCTGGAGGAAATGAGGAAGAAAGGGGAGTGGCAGGAAATTAGGCCAGAAAGTTTCCCAGGGGGCCAGGTTACAAAAGGCCTTCTGTGTCAAGTTAAGGAGATTGATTGTTATTGAAAGGAAAAGGCGAAGCCATTCAAAGGAGTTGAGGAAATAACAGAAGCAGATCTGAGTTTTAATGTATCACTTGGCTGAAGTACTTCCAGGTGTTGAATTATCAGGTTCTGGGCTGTAGTAATGACTGCAGTTACCGACAAACTGAATAAATATTTAGGAAGTAGAATTAATAAGACTTGTTAATTGGATGCATGGGTGTTTGCATGTGTTTTCTCATAGAAATATTGCACCCATGGTAGTTTTATAGCACTATTAATAAGATATTTTCAGTACATAATGAGTTACAGACCTTTGAAGGCTGAATTCAGTACCAAAACTCCATGTATGACAGGACTTCTATGTGTAACAGTTTCCAACAACTAAATTAAAACACTAGGCTATAACTCCATGAAGACAGAGATGATATTTGTCTTGTTCCCTACTTTCTACCTAACCCCTAGCACAAGGTTGGGAAAATAGGATGCACTCAATGAATGAATTAATGAATTAATGAACATTCTGCTTTTGAGAACTGTGCCTGTGTCGACATTATATGGGTAAAATCTAACCAGAACAAAATTTACAGCATATTCCAAAATGAACATTCTAACTCTATGATCATTTGAATTTATAAGTTACTTTAGCCGTACATTTAGGTGTGTAGTTGTTTTCATGTTTTGGAAATAACTTCTAAGAAGCTCTATACTGTCCAGGAATCTACTGATTGTCTGAAAAATTAATACATTTGGCAGAATGTGTTAAACGAATCTCAGCAGCTCTATTCTCTCCACCATGCAGTAAGCATCTACATTAACGTAGCTCTGGTGAGTGGGTCATGCTCCACAAATGGAATAAGATCTGAGTTTGAGTCCTAACTCTCCAGTTATTATATTAGTTGAGTGACATATTTTCTTCGAACCTTGGTTTCTTCATAGGTCAAAAGTAGAAAACAGCAGTGCCTGCTTTGCTACAGTTCTATGATCCCTTCTCTGAACTCTTGAGTTGAGAAAAATTTCAGAATTTTTTTTCAGATTTTAGAAAGCTAAGACATATGACTACTCATTACATAATAGCCCCAGTGTGGTCTGAGGTCATATCCCATAATGAAACACATTAACATTCCAAATTTAAAACAGTAGATATGCATAGTAAAAGAAATCACGACTAGCCTCTTATTGATTCACCCAATGAGTTCAGGTTTTGACAATGAATGAGTTATTAAAATGCAAACAAAAATCAAACAGCACTTTTCTTTGAGAGGTTTTTGTTGCTGTAGTTTTTTTTTTTTAGGTTTACAGAATTAGACTCCAGATGAATTTATAGAAATTCAGATTGTTTACTCTTGTATTGTGAGTATCCATCCAGCTGTCTTCCAAATATTAAGAGCTGCATGGTGGGCTATCAGGCTTTCTAAACTGTCCTGTCCATTGCAGCCAAGTTTGCCTCTAGACCTATTTGCTCATGCCTAGGCTTGAAGAAGGCTTGTTTAGGACCTCAGCAGTTGCTCATTCATCTTTGGCGCTTAACTGTCCAAAATATTCCAGGAAAAGTCACATTCCATTCATGCCTAGAGGCATCCCTTCTTGGAAGACACTCCCAGCCTGGAGAAAGTGTTTTTGTTTTTAATTTCATAACTGAAGAGAGTCGTGAAACTGTGAGTTGAGAAGACCAAATGTGACAGGGATCCTTGAGGATGGAAGTACAGAGATGTGGAACTGGGCTTCCCGTAGCCACAACCTGTGCTGTGACTTCTTGGGAGTGGGAGGACCGTGGCACTAAACAGAGAGGGGTTACCATCCAGCTTTGAAAACTGAGAAAGTACTAAAGCAACCCAGGTATCTGTCAACAGATGACTGGATAAGCAAAATGTGGTGTATCCATACAGTGGAATATTTTCAACTGTGAAAAGGAATGAAGTTTTGACACATGGAACAGCATGGATGAACCCTGAAGACATGTTGAGTGAAATAAGTCAAACACAAAAAGACAAATATTTTATTATCTCACTGATAAGAAATAATTCGACTAAGCAGATTAATGGAGTCAGAAACTAGAATATCATTTACCAGGGTAGGGCTAGGGAATAGGGAGTCAATGCTCAAATTATATAGAGGTTTTATTTGAATTGATTAAAAGTTTTAGTAATGGATGGTGGTGATCGTGGCACAACATTGTAATCGTAATGAACAGTACTGAAATATATTTGAATGTGCTCAAAATGGGAAATTTTAGGTTGCATGTATGGTACTAGAATAAAATGTTTTAAAAAATCTCATAGGATGGTAGAACTCATACAATGAAACTAATGTAAAGTATGGATCACAGTGAATGGTATAACTATAATAATATTGTTCATCAATTGGAACAAGGTTATCACCCTAAGGCAAAGTGTTAATAAAAGGGAAGGCCGTGGAAAGGTAGTAAATGGGAATTCTGTATTTCCTGCGAGATTTTTCTGTAAACCTACAACTTCTCTAATAAAAACTAAAAAATAATAAATGAAAAAAATCATAAGACAAAAAACCACTAAAGAACAACAAAAAATGACCCAGCGGAATTAGTATCACCATAGTAAGCTAAACTTAATAGCAACACATATATGAGCTCATAGGAACCACTGAAAACATTTAAATATAAAAGATATGCCTGGTTTATGTATAGTGACTTTTTCCTACTGCTACTCATCTAGTGAGTATGCTGTGGTTTTTGGCTCACTTTTTAGAAGCCAACAGTGCTAAAACACTGCATTATGCCATGGACATGTGAGAAGCAATGGACCATGCTAGAAGGCAAAATTCCAAACCCAGGAAACTGCAGAGTCCTTAGCCATCCAGTACAAGGGGCCAGGGTTAAGAGACCTGGAGATTCTGCACTGGCAGACGCCCTGGGGTGTGCGCCTGTAGATTGCTGGCTGCATTGGGGAGGCAATGGAATTGAGTAATTCAGAGTGTACACTTGGGAGGCATCCTGGATTCAGATCCTGGCTCCAGCGTGTCCCAGCTACGTGACTCCAGGAAAGTTATTAAATTTCTCTGAGCTTCAGTTTTCTCATCTTTAATTTGTGAATAACATTAATACCTATAGCACATGAGAGTGAAGATAAATGAGATAGTCGATGCAAACTTGGCCCAGCAACTGACACATAGAGGAAGAGGACGTTACTTATTCAGCTGCTTATACAAATACACTATACACTTTTTAGGGAAAATAGGAGTCAAAACGGTCTTCAATTTTAGAGCTTTTTACAATTCATAAGGAGCATTCTGAGGTCAGCTGCCAGTGAGCCCAAAGTTGTGTTGAGCAGGATGTTTAGGATGTGGCCATGAGCCATAAACTCATCTAGCAAGAGGGACGTTGCCAGCCAGCCTCTCTCTCCATCTAATTCAGCTGTCTCCATGTCATAGGGAGCTAGGGGGCTAGGATTGCTTATAGGTAAGCACCAGGACATTCCCAGCCTCAGGCTGTGCGTGGATTCCCTTCAGAGTCATCTTCACTCATGAGATTGATCAACCAAAGGTTTTCACAGTTGAGGTTAAAGTGGCAAAGTGGATTTGCAGGAGAGCATAGGGGGCCATAGATAAATGCCAAAGTGTGTCCCCCTCACCTCTCTAGGTTCTAATGGCATTTCCATAGAAAATGCAAATGTTTAATTTATTTGAGGAACTAGATATATATTTATTCAAAATAAATTATCTGGTGCTTTGTGGAGGCACAGACTAAAATCTGAGCACCTTTTCCAACATCATGGTAAAATGAGATTATAGATCTATTAGGGGGCAATGGGAAATGATCTTTTATAATCTACTGGAGGTGGAAATACACAAATAACAATAAAACAAGGCTAATCTTTAACCTTGTTAAATGTACATTGCCAAGTTTCTTCAGAGATCAGAAGATGCACCAGGCACACTAGCTGTGGGGTGCTGGCAGCAGCCTGCCCAGCTGCAGGCAGTAAGGGTGAACACTATCGAGTTTAAAAACAGTAATAAAACTCAATAAAGGTCTGTTTGCTCTTTGTCATCACCATGCTCTGGACATTCTAAGCAATGTTAGTGAAAAACATTCCTTTCCCCCACAATGTTTCATTGGTTGTGGCAGGCTGTATTTTCCAAAGATGGCTGTAGCAGTACCTTCCCCTCCTTGTTCCCTTGCCACTCCCCCATCAAAAGGTAGAGTCAAATTGTCACAGTTCCTTCTCTCTGAATCTGGACAGGTGTGTGCCTTGCTTGTAAACCCCAGTATGTAGCAGACTTGACTCCATGAAATCATAACTAGAACACTCACCCTTGGAGTCTTATATGAAATCTGACTACCCTGGAGCCACCATCCTGTAAGGGAAGCAAAGATGATGGAAAATTCATGTGTAGACAACGCTAGTCTTCGAGTCATCCCAGTCCAATTGCTGGACACGTAAAAGAACAATCCCTCACGTCATTCTATGCCCCAGCCCTTAAGTCATCCCCAAGCTTTTGCGTCTTCCAGTGGAGACCCAAAATATCATGGTGCAGAGACAGTTCAGCCACGTACCATGCCTCTTCCAAATATCTGGCCCACAGAATGTGTGAGTACAGTCAGTAAAATGGTATTCTTTTATGCCGCGACAGTTGGGGTGGTTTTTTATGAAGCAATAGTAAAGGAACATTGGTCTAAATTGAAATGCTGCAGTTACTACTGAGTGTTAATAGATATGTCAGCTTCAAATTAGCACATTTTACTCATAATCTCTAATGAACGGTGTATTCTACATAGAATTTAATTCAGAGAACTCCTAGCTATATATTGTACCCTCAGCACATGCATTCAGCTACACATATTCATCTGGAGGATAGGTTTGTAAAGATTTGAATCATTTAAGCATGCTGTGACCACAGTGTCTCCAACCTAGGCATTGTTATGTCTAAACAGTAAAAAAAATGATAATAAAGATAAAGAAAAAGAACTTGAGTTAATTCAGTTCTGTCAATCTGCTTGCCTACTTTGCATTTAATTTGTTTAAAATTTAAAACAATGAAACCATGTACATGTGATGTATGATATTTTTGTTGAGTAAATGCACATTTTCGTTCATACATGAAATAGTATACTGAATATGAATATCTTTGAAATCAAAACGTGTTCTTATTTAACTTTACTTTAAAACTAAAATAAATCAGTAAATTGACTATTCCTGTTATCACATAACTATTACTGAAAATAATCTTGTCCCATAGGGGAGGGGGTATTAAAATGATTTACTTTGGTATCAAATAGTCTAGGTGCACTGAAAATAGATTAATTTCAATAAAGAAGATGAGATAAAATTTCAAGAAACAGGTAAAGTTTGATTTAGATTGCAAAGGTAAAAGCTTTTCTTTCCCCTCATTACAGAACAACGGAACCTCCTTTTTGTATTGGGAAATCCCCCACAGTAAGGCTCAAATGGGAAACAAAGACTCTTTCCCACCATCAAAGCCAGAAGAACCGGCTATCACCTTCCTCAAAGTTCTGGCTGGTTGGTTGCTGGCACTGTGACTCACTCTCAACCAATCAGATGCCCCTGCAGGGGATGCAAAGAAGCAGATAACGTGAAACTAGCCCTCCACAGGCAGCGTGGTGAGAGCAGTGCTGGTGGAAGCCTGAAGAAGATGATGGCAGCAGTAGTGCCCGGGGTCCGTGGTGACAGCAGTGGTATCCTCACCACGCTCTTCTCCTGATCTGATTCTGGTTATGGTTCTGGATGCTTAGTTTCCATTGGTTCCCGCTCATTCCCTGAACATTCACTTTCTCTTACGGATGCATGAAGGGCGCATAGAATTTTGACCAGGCAGATACGGGGTTTGGAGGCACAGGAGCATCGTCAGCTGAGAGAAGAGCAAAAGGGAAAGGATAGAGGTACAGAGCAATATCGTGTTTAGTGACTGGTAAGGGTCTAGAGTGAACTGAGTACACATGAACCGAGAACTGAGTTCTTGAGAGGGCATTATGAAGCCAGGGAGGGCCTGGAGCGTCTCGTGTGCCACAGGTAGGAGTGTGACCTGGAGGGATTGTCAAGAGCGGTCTATGGAAAGCTTCTGTACAAAGAAAGAATAATTTAAAAATCATGCCATGGAGTATCATGGGTGTAAGAGCGACAGAAGTGAGGGGGAAATTACGTGTGGAAGCTTATTTGGGAGGTTCATTCACTAGTCAGAGCAAACTGTATAAGGGACTGAATTCTAGCCGTGGAAGTATGGAGGAGAAAAGAGTGTGATTTTGAGATGTATTTCAAACGTGGAACCAGCAGAATTAATTAGACATCTGGATGCGGGGGCGAGGAAGAGGGAGGAGTTGAAGATGACTCAGAGATTTCAGGCTTGGGTAACGGGGAGGGTAGGAATGCCAGTAATCAGGTCTGAAGACACAAAAGCTGGAGCCAGTTTACAGCAGTGGCAAGATCATGATTTTGGTTTTTGAAATACTGAGTTTGAGCTGGTGGTGGAACACAACATAGATTTCTTCAAGTTAGGAACGAAGTCTGGAGCTAAGGGGAGAGTTTAACACCAGTGGAGGAGTTTGGGATTTCACCTGAAAAGACACAGAAGTGAGACTTCCTGGGAGAGAGAACAGAGGGAAGGAAAGAAAGCCAAGAACTGAAACTTGATAAATGCTGGTAGATGGTTTTCTGACACTACAACAAAGGCCTCAAGGAGAGAGATAGAAATCTGAAGAATGTAATATTCTCAAAATTCTGAAAGGGGTAAAGGTTCAAACAGGAGGGGATGAGCAAGAGTACCAAAGCTGTTGAGATTGCCAGCAAGAAAAGGATCTGAGGGGGTTTCTGAGAATTGCAGGTACATGACTTTTGAGGAGCAGTTTAGTAAAGTATGTGTGTGTGTTGGGGACACAAAGCCCATGTTAGAACTGGTTTATAAGATGAGGAAGGGTAAATTAATCTTTCTGTAAGATTCTTCCTGAGAAGGAATGGTATAGCTCCCAATTTTCATTTGGTTGTTGGTTTTGGTTTATTGACACAGTGTTTTATTCGCACATGTCCAAGGAAAACGTATATCCCTACTTTATCCATAAGCTAATAACAGTTCCCTATATAGAAAGATGCCAATAAATGTATTTGAAAGGAAAGAAAACAGTAAATATACTGCATGTTGAGTGCTTAGCACAGAAAGGACAAAATAATGACAGTCATTATTTTTATATTCTAAATTTCTGTATTATTATAGAGGGATTTCTACTTGTTGTTTGAAGTCTTTTGTTCCCCTTCCAAGATTTTCTTTAAATGGCACAAATAGCTCAAAGAAAACTGTGTTCATAAAGAGAAGGTAGCCTCCTTTATAATACAATGGAAGGGGTGCCAAGAAACGTCCTTCATCCTAACTATCTTCTCATATTAGCAGGAGTTTGATGGCTGAAATTACAGTGTTATAATTTTCCTCTATGTTAGAACACTTAAAATAAAAATACATTTGATGGAGGGAGGATAACAGGATAAGACCTGGCATTATTAACCCTTTTCTCTGCTTTTTGGATCCTCTGAGTTAGAACTGGATGAAAGCAGTGGCCTGATCTCCTTTCAGCAAAAGCCCTGCCATTCAGCCACAGCATGGAATGCAGTTAGCTGATAATCTCCACTTTGCAGTGTTTTCGGATTCTTTGCAGCCTTGGAGCAGAGGCCAGGAGTCTCCAGCCAATGCTCCAGCACAGGAGGGGCACTAGGGCTTGGGCATTTTCGCCCGATGTGGGACTCCTCTAATAGTCTTTGTTTGCTCAAGATAGGCTGAAACTTTGCCAAATCTGCTTCATAGTCTGAGATTCTTCCTGTCCAATCTTGCCTCTTCCTCCTTTATCTTTCACAAGTGTTACTTACCTCCCTCCAATAACTCTCCCATATTCCTAATTCTATCTCAGCTTCTTCTTGGATAACCCTAACTGACTGAGTTAGTACCAGGAATGGTCTAAGAAAAGTTTGGGGACTGGCCCACTCATCTCCTGGCTAGAAAGTGAGGACACCATCCCATGTGGTTATGTATATGAGGCACAGCTCATCCAGCGGGTTGTAATACAACTGCTAAAACTCTCACCATTGTGACTCTGAAGAACATTTCTGGTGGGGGTAAGGTGGCCAATTCCTTGTAGTTGCACAAAAGCTTTCCTGATGTTAGCACTGAAAGGCCCATGTCATGAAAACTCCCTCAGTCCAAGTCAAATCAATCAGGATGGTTGGTCACTCTAGATGGAAGGAATACCCTGGCCTGGTCCATGAAAAACCTTGGACATAGGGTCTGATTTGACATTGATACCTGGAGGCCTAAATTAATGCCATGGTGGCTCCATTAGAGAGGGAACATCTGAGGGTTATGTGATAATGGAATCCAAGTCAAAGTCTAGGTCACAGTGGACCTACTAGATCTGAAAACACATCAGTGGTCATTTTCTGAGTCTATGAATGAATAAATGAGATACTCAATACAGGTAGAGTAACCCTCATATTGGATGAGTTCAAGTGGAAGCTTCTGAAACTATAACTTCCCACTCTAAGATAGTAAATCAAAAATTAATATTGCATTAGGGGAAAGGAAGATGGCAAAGAGTTAGTGTCATGCCTTAGGATCTCAGGAATGCAGGAGTGATGGTTTCTATCACAGTTCCATTTAAGTCACCAGTCTGGATGGATCCTGGAGAATGACTGTAGACTACTGAGTCTTTAACTAGTAGGGACCATTGATTTGTCAAATGTGTTCTTTGGTATCACCGCCAAGAAATTGGATGAGAAATAGTTGTCACATGGAAGAGACAACTACATTCATCACAGGTTGTATCAGTGCTAAGTTAACTTCCTTGTTCTCTGCTATAACACAGTCTGAAGAGATCTGGACAGTTTGGACCTTTACAGACCTTCATGGTGATCCATTACATCTAAGAGACTGGGCAGGATAAGCAAGAGGTGGCTAGCATACTGGAGGCTGTGGTAAGACACATGCAATCCAGATCTCAGGAGATAAACCCTACAAGATTCAGGGGCCTGTGATATCAGTAAAGTTCACAAGGATCCAGTGGTCAGAGGCAGGCTAAGATATTCCCTTCAAAGTCAAAGACAAACTACTGCATCTTATGTCCCCTACCACAAAGAAGGATCACAGCACCTCGTAAGCCTCGTTGAGTTCTTAAGGTAATACATTCCATGCCCAGGAATACTGCTCTGACCCATATGCCAGGTGACATGAAAAGCTGCTGGCTTTGAGAGGGGCCTGGAACAACAAAGGGCTCCGCTGCATGTAAAGGCTGTGAGATAAGCAGCCCTGCTACTCAGGCCACATGATCCAGCAAGTCCCTTCGTGCTTGAGGTCCAGTTACAGAAGAATATACAGTATGGAGCATATGGCAAGCCTCAATGGGAGAATCAAATGTAGGGCCCTGGAGTCTGGGAGCAAGGCCATGCCAGCTGGACTAAAGAATTATGTGTCTTTTGAAAATCAGGCCAGAGTATGTCATTAGGCCTGGCAGAGATGGAATGCTTGACCTCAGGACATGAAATGACTCCCATTATAAGTTGGGTTCTGTCAGACACCATTAAGATGGCATTACCTACCATGAAGGTCTAATTAATTATAAGCTCTGCCAATGCTAACTAGTGGGCTATTACGTAGCCAATTATTGTACATTGCAAAGATATTAAGTTAACCTAGAAGTTGTTATTTTAAACATAATTAAATTAACACCTCAAGTTAAGTGCAGAACATAGGATATTAAAAATTGTCATAGGAATAAAATATGCATTCACTTACAATCAAAGCACAATTAAAATCCAATAATCAAGACCACTTATATTACTTTTAATATTTGAGCTACTTGGTTATCTAGAAAATAAAATATGAGATAAGAACTACTTGAGTACATTCTTTTTCAAACCACCTTCCTAATTCCTATTACACAGCATTCAATTAACTTCAAACAGTATGTTTTCTTCACCTACTGTGCGTAAGGCACTGCACTCTGAAGATAACTCACAATGTGGCTGTTTTCTCTTCCCTGGGCACAGTATGATTATAGAGACCAAATATTGGCTTTGCAGTCACCCTGACCTAGGCCACACTCCTGGCTCTAATGCACATTATTCAAATGACTTGGATAAGTTAATTAGCCTGTCTTAGTCTCAGTTTTGTTGACCGTGAAATGGATAAAGTCATACTTTTATTTCAGCCACCATGAAGATAGATGCATATAAAGAGGTAAGTACTAAAAGGACCTTGTAGGGTGTTAGGCAAATAGGCACTTTTCAATAAATAGCAGCTGGCTTGGAGAGGGAGTTGAAATTCAGCAGCAGCACCAAATAAATATTAGAGTTGGGCCCGGAGACTTGGTTACGTTTAGCCATAGTATCTACGTCAGCTGGTGATGTCTGTTAACCTTGGGGTGGATATCAGAGTACTAGCTCTAGGTCTACACCTGACTTTTCTATTCCTGTGCACTCAGAGAAAATGCTTAGGGATTATCTGGCAGTTCAAATTTGTACTAACCCTGCCACTGCTTAGGTTCTTGGCAGCTCAGAGGGTCCAAGCTAATTCCATCCTCAGAAACTATGAATTTCCTTTCTTCTGATTCTGGTCTTATCATACTGGAGTTCCCAATCTTAGGGAAACCAGGTGAATTCAAATCTTTACCATTTCATTCCTGAGATTCTGTGACAATCTCCTTAAAATACTCCCTTGACTTATAGTTGCTTTCCTTTTTTAATTCTCTCTTAACTCTTTAACAGACTATTCTTACAACTCTAGAAGGAATATATACAGGCCTGATGCATTCTAGCTATCCAAGAAGTACTTATAGAATTGAATTAAATACAATCATTCTAAAGTACTGCTTTTGAAATGTCATTTTTCAGCTCTATATTACTTATTACCTCAAGTCATGGTTAATTTACAGGGTCTTCCTAATTTATTTACTCTTGCTAAAGCTTAAAGCCCACAACTCCCCACATATACCTTCCACTTGAGGACTTCCCTTCTCTTCTGTAATTGTATTTGCTGTTTCATGTCCACTACCCTGCTCCCAGCTGTCCCCCATATCTGTAATGCCTCTTCTTTACCTATATAAATTATATACATCGTTAAGACCCATCCTGAGCACCACTTAGCTCTGAGGCATTTCCCCATGACGCTTGCCAACAATGATCTCTTCCCTCCCTGACAGTCAATGGCAATCTTTGCCATTACCAGATACATTAACAACTGTATTCCATCTATAACTTTGTTTTTCACTATCCTCAAAGTCAACTTATCCATTAGATACAACAGCCCAATACCTGGTGTACCATGATACTTGTAAGTAACCAGCCAATGTTTTCATTTCTTTTAAAATAGGAAAGGAAATATGAAATTTTAAGTTGATGAAAATGTTTTAATGCATAATATTAACATATTTTTATGGCAAAGTAGCCAACAAATATAATTTCCTTTCTCTTTTTTTTTTTTTTTTTTTTTTTATGGAGGAAAGAACCCAGGAAGGCACAAATGCCTCAGGCTAAAGAAAGTCATGATACAACCCTGACTTTCTGATGTTGTCCTTTAGTAATAAATTCTGTTTGCCTATTATAATGTGGGAAATGCTGCCAGGAGTACCCAAGCTGGAGTTTCCTGACAACTAAGAAATGCAGATATATTCATGGAATTCTATGACATATTTTCAATATTTCAAAAAAAAACAAACAGATAGAATAGCATATTTACCCACAATGAGCCCATATAAAATAACTAAAACATCAATGCTCTTGGCTTTTGGATGGAATATATCAAGCCAGTTGGCAACACTGGTGATCTCCTGTAGCTCAGTGGTTTTGCTAAGTTGTTGAAGACATAGGAATTTCTGTATTGTGAGTGGATAACCAGATACCACTACACAGCCACATGTCAGCAAACAGAATACCCAAATATAAGTGTCATTTGCAGAGGCCAGGTAAGGTAAGGTAAAGCAGGAAGTACAGTAAGCAGGAAGAGTACCCAAGTGTCTTTAAACATTTCCTTAACTGCTTATTACCATTCCAGTCATTTTAATATAGTTGTTTAATATCTGGACCTAAGTTGGGATGAGGAAGTAATAATATTTAAAAACAGAAGATTTAAAAACATGGAGTTCATGGAGGAGTATGGGGGCAGGGGAAGAGGGTAAATAAAAAAAGGGTCCCTGGTAGTGAAAATACTGGAACTCAAGACACTTCACAGATGTCCTTTGTCTCTGCCCCCATCCCCCACCAATAACACTTAGCTGCAGGCTGGATGGAGAAATGTCAATCCACTGATAGGATGGTGGTATCACCACAAGTCACAGGGATAGCACAGCAGTCACATTATGAATGGGGGCCTCAATAAATACATTTGCTATGGTACCTAGTAAACATTCAGATTTGCTGATTGGAAATCTAGAGCACTGGGACCTAAGGCATTTTAGCGTGAAATTACTCTTGAGCAGAGATTTAGAAGAATGGCTTTCTGATGGCAGCCAGATTTCATCAGCACAGTGAAGACAAATGCATAAAGGGAGCTCAGAGCTTTTCTTTCTTCCCACCCCCAATCCCTTTTCCTTCCAAACAATCTCTGAGCACGCTTATGAAATCAACTGCTACAACTAAACTGGCATGTATTTGCATGCATTGTAACCCCAGCTGTATGCCCCTATGGAGGATTAGGTAAAAAGTCACTAAGTGGGTGGGAAGGACACACACACATCAGTGGGTTGTGCTGATTTTGTACTTGTCTGGCAGCCTGTGAGCAGTGGTTGCTGTACATGGGACGGTGTGAGCTTATTATAAAGTTGGCTGTGTGGGAAGTGAGAGTAGGATGATATGAATGATTGTGCACAAATGAGAAGGAAGAGGAAGGAAAATAATTTTTAGAGCTTTCCACTAATATCCCAGGAAAAGACTGCAGTAAATTGCTTCATGTCCACAAATTCCTCCTAACCTGGTATTGGCTCTTTCCAATGTGACTGTGCTGTGCCTCCCATCTTGAGGTGGAGTCTTCTGCATCCCCATCAATCTGGGCTGGCCTGGTGACTTGCTGGGACCAAAAAGAATACAGCGGTGGTGATGCCTCATCAATTTAGGAGCCTAGACCTCAAACCCAGGCCCTCAGGGAAGAAGACCTTTAAGAAAGACTTCTTGAGAATTAAAGAGGCCCAGTCATACCAGCTGTCCAGCTGGGCCCATCCCCTAGCCGGTCTGCTGGAGGTAGCCCCATGAATGAGGCAAGGGCAAATTTGTAGAACAACCACAAACCATCCAACCGAATCCTGAGAAAAATAAAATGTTGTTACCTTGAGGCTTAGAGTAGATTTTTAGGCAGCAATAGACAATGCTAAGGTTAAGATAAGGTTAAAAAAATGTGCCTCAACATTTTATTTAACATTTTCAGAAAAATATAAGGTCAGAGTTGGAAATGGTCTAAAGAGATAATTTTATGTTCCTTTTACATGGATTTATGAGGTTAACTGGCAAGTCCCCAATCATTATTTTTCATTCTCAACTTTAAAGTTCATTTGTCTTTAATTGGGAAATACTTAATCCATTTTATATGAAGAGAAATACCACAAAGTTAAATTTAGATAGCTATTCTAATGAATTGGAAATTTGACAGTTGAGGGTTAAATAACCTTCAGAATTTTTTTCTGGGAAACCAACAGCACTTGCAAAAATAGACATAGGGATTTTTTTTCCTGAAAGGTTCTCAGAAAAGCAAAGTAATGTTGTGTTATCAAATTACCCCCAAAGCCTTAATTAAAGTCAGATGCGAAGGGAAAGTCAAGTTCCTTGATTTCATTTTCTAATCCACACAGAGAAGCATCAGAAAACTCTTTCTCAGTTCTCATTTGCATATGTCATAATAGAACTCATATTTTATTTATGTGTTTGCATATGTTTATAATACCTACACCACATTTAAAAATACCTTTAACTAAATACAGCCATAAACCTATTTCCACAGAGAATATTGAATACAGCTTTTCTCACTTTCTTACTCATCAAAATTCTGGCAAGCATTTCATGAAACTGTATTAGTTTGAAACACCCCAACATTTCTATTATAAAGTTTTCCCAAGGTATCTTCAGAGAAGCTGGGAAGAAATATATTTGTATATAGGTTCAAATATAATGGCAAAACCTGACTGTAAAGTCTACATTTGCAGCAGGAATTATATTCAGAGTTGCCATAGCAGCCACCCACATGCACACACACACAAAGGGGTGGTGGGGAAAGAGAGCAAAAGCAGTTAGCAGAGAAAATAATCTATTGTTAACGGACATAGGTACCCATCAATGCAAGTACAAGTAGAAATCTTGACTTTCGGTCTGAACTGCTGTTTAATGACAGCTTTCTAAGTGTTGGAGTGATTCTTAGGTATTTTTTTCTCTAAACGAATCTACCTCCAGCACCCTTGGTTTTAATTTATACAGGATGCTGAGATTATGCAGGAGGAGAGAATTCAGTTGACCATGCATATGTTCTGGCTATTATGATGAAATGTTTTCCTTCTTTGGAAGAACTGGGATCATCAAAAATAGTAAAATTTGTGGTTCTTTCTAGCCTCTAAGTGATGTTTCTTTCTGAGTGTGCTGCTCATCTGCAAAATGAGTATAATAATAGTACTTTAAAGAGCTGTTATGAGGATTAAATAAGTTGGCACACATTCAATTACTAATGATAGAATTAATAAATTTGAAAAATACATAAGAATTAGTAAATTATAAAATAAATCAGTAAAAGTGCCGTACGCATAGTAAATGCTCAATAAATGTTTGCTATTATTATTACTACTACTAACATCTCCAAACCTTTACTACAGACTAGAAAAATATGATTTATAATTCCGAAGTTATAATTATAAACCATATATAGACGTGTGTGAGAACAGCAGACCAGGTGCGAGACAAAAAGACTCTTCTTCTAGTGCATGAAAGGAGAATGTGTTCCCTCACGGGAAAAATGCCTTTGAAAGAACTACTTGGGTGGAATACAGAAGCCAAGTATTTCACAATACAAGCACATTCACCACTATTGGAAAATCTTAATTATACAGCAAACTCTATCATCTGTTAGTGCTAAGATATTCAAGTAACAAGTATTTGGGGTCAGAAAGTAATCTGGTATTTGTCAGACGTCATTGGCTTGAGTGCATGGTATATGCAAATCCATTTACAATTCATACCCAGATACAAATGTAAGTATCAGATTTAGAGGTGATGGCCATTAGTGAAAAGTATTTTGTGATTTCTGATTCACTGAAGTTTCAAATCTTCATTTTAAGATGGAGGTCTTCACATTCTAACACAGGTAGACCAGGTATTGAAGCAATTTAGGGAATAGGAAAGAATTCATGGCTAGATATGCATAGATTAGCAGATTTCACATCAGGCCTATAGGTACCTTAGAATAGGAAGGAGAATGCAAAGTTGGTGGGTGAAAGAGATGAGGGGAAATTAGAGGAACAAAGTTGGGAAGCAGTGAAAGGGCAAACAATGAGTTATGACAGCAAATTTACAAAAGTCAGAAGGCAGTGAAGAGAAAATCATTAGGATGGGATTTGGTCCTTTACTCTGTAAAATTTTTCCTAATGGAATTTTTTTTTTAAGTCCAGGCCATAAAAGATAATATTAACTTGGCTTAAAAACTTTAAGCAAGTTAAAATGCATAACTTGTGGCCTTCAAAATTATTCTGCTACTGTTAATGTTACAAGCGATGGCTTATTTCCTCTTTTAAATTCTCCTCGTCTTTTAGTAATCTTTATTTCCAATCTCAAGTAGAGGTGTCACAAGGTATCTATATATTTTAGTGATAAACTGGCATGGCTGCATTTCAATTTCCATTATCAAGTAGCTCTTTGGGGGTAAATATAGTCTTGGGTTTTTCCAAGTCATTAGACATTACTGAATTTGGTTTCAAATGTATCCCAAGTTTCTACAAATCCCTTGCCAGTAAGCTGAATGCAGAAGAAAGTATCTATTGGCATCAATGGAAAGGAGGACCTAAAAAGACATTTAAATTCTTTCAATTTCTTACTGGAGTTTATGGAAAAGCCTGCAGAGCGCACTTTTGCAATCCAGCTCCATAGCTGCAAGCCAGATCCTGGTGATGGAGAGACAGGCTGGTGATTTGAATGCTGGGGTCAGGAACTGCCTGCCTGCGCCACCCTTCTTTCTATTCCTGCATACCAATAGTGCCTTCAGCTCTGATCACTTACTTCTACCTAAAAGTCCTAAGAGAGGGGCTGCACTTGGGGCCTGTCTGCTGCCACTAAACTGATGCAAATGCTCAGGAATAGAGGGGAAAATACAATTTATAAATTCATTTTTGGATAGTCCTCTAAAGATACTATGATGATATAGTCACCAAAAACAAAAAAGTCTTCTATAAAAAGAGTACTTCTACCCTCCCCAACCTCCCTTTCCCAATGCAGGGAATATTAGAGGCTGAATAGACAGCTAAGAGATCTGGGTAATTCCCTACACTATTACAAGTTCATGGGGAATGCTACAGGATAAATTTGTTTCCATTAAATCCTATTTAATCTAAAGACAAACATATTCTTAAATAAAAATGCTAATGGCTGTGTTTTTAATACACCCAAATACTCAAACATAATCTCATGAGAGACAAGTGACTTAATTTTATTTACAGTACAAATGGCTATTATTAAAAATAAATTAAATGGCCTCCAGAAAGCTGTTAATGTGCTACAGGGGACTTTCATTATGGCAGGGTAAAATAATTTATACATTTGAAGAATTAACACAAATACAGTTGAAGACTATTTTATAATCCTTACTTACTGCCAGATACATAGCTGCATAGACACTGAGAGCTGCTTCTTTGGATGGAAATGTTTTCCTTGCTCTCATGATGAGGTCTGGGTTGCCAGTACAGGCCTCTTCACCACTGATGAACTGTGTATACTGTTGACATCCAAGTGCTGTATAGTTGGGTTTACACAGGGCAAGAAAATGTGGAGCCAGGTTTCCTGTAACTACTTGTCCAGCATTTACAAAGATATCTGTAGCAAATAGTCCAAATGTATAAATTCCTAAGGAAGAAAACAAACAATTTTAACTCTTTATTTTGTGTATTTCAGTGTACAATAAGCTAATATGGAACTATTTTAAAAATATCTAATATTCTATTCCTACATCTATTCAGTTCCCCTCATTTCACTCCTCGCCAGTTCCTTATTGAGCATTCTGGAATGGTGGGAGTGCAAAATTATTTACCAAATTGAGCTAGCTACCACTGGTTATGTTTTTATGCATTGCAGGTTCATAAGACATAAGATAAAAGAAGAAAATGTATTCTAAGACTGGGTTTTGATAATGCAGTTTGTAAAATGGGAACAGATTTCTCCTGAGAGGGTACTGTCTATAATGATCAACTAATGTTAGCAATCTTTATTTCTAACCTGTTTTTGAAAATGTTTTTAATCTACCTAACATAAAGCAAAGCAGTTGCCTCCCTTTAATTTATGCCTCTTAAGCCCATCCTGAAAAATATTAACTAAGCTGGAGGCGCCAGTTAGCAGTAAAATCCAGTGCCATCAATTTTCATTTAAATATTATGGAAAATCTTAGATGAGGCAGAATGGTTTCAGATTAACCCCTACTTTGCCTTCAGAGGCACATTTTCTAAAGTTATAAAATAGCTCCTAGTATCCTCCCATCTTATCTTTTTTATTGAGTAGCTTTCCTCAGCTAATTTATCAAATTTAGAGAGGTTTTGAAGACAATAAGACGAGATGATAATTTTTCAATTATTTTTACAGTATTAAAATTTATTTACTTTGATTACATTAAGGAATAAAATTCCCTACTTAGATCCTATTTTTCTTCTTTCCAATTTACTTGAATTTCAAAAACATTAAATTTAATATATCACAGGTCATTATTGCTAAAATTTACTTTTTTACTAAGGGAAGCACAATATATTCTTGACAGGATTTTCTATTAAACTTACAAATCCAACCTTCAAGATGTACCAATGTAAAGAAATCCATTCTTTTATGATTTCGTGAAATAAAACTCACATTTTAGCATGGTTTTAAAACTATATTAAAATGATACTTTCCAAGACAGTTGATTCGTTAAAAAGTCATATAATTCTATTATAATAATTGAATATTTTTCTCTTAGCCATATGTTGTGGATTGTTTCTTTCCAAACTGTTTATATAATTCTTGGTTATTTTAAAGGAAATCACCAGGAAAGTTGTGGAGGATCAAATAATTTTGTAGTACAAAATGCATGGTTGTCCTTTTAATTTTCAAAATATTATGTGTGATTAAAGAAATTCCACACACAAACCTGCATACCCTGTATAAATGGCAACAGAACAAGACCTTAGTTGTAACTTTCTCTAAAAATTCTAAAAAAGAAACAATAAAAGCCCTTTCTTCACAGCTTAACCAATATTTCATGAGTCATATAAGTAAATGCATCAAAAGTAGAAATTTGGGAAAAGCAGAGAAATCAAAGAGAACTGAGCTCAACAAAATAATGTACATAACCTCTCTTTCCAAAATATCATGGTCAAGCATGAATGACTAAATTAAAGTTTTTGTTATTTGTATTCCCTTGAAATCTAGGCTAAGATGTACTCATCTTATTGAAGTAAACCATTCTTTTTATCTGTATTAGATTTTTCTGCTTAAAATAGAAATATTTGATAAGGATATAGAAATGTCTCTTGATACTTGTCAAGTCACCAAATGTGCTACAGAATTAAAATGCCAGTGTATCAGGCCCAGGGCCAATATTTTCATTGACTATAAAGATAAGAAACTAAAGTGAGATCCCATAAATTTATCCACTCTGCTGACCTCAAAAATAAAGTCAGTATTAAAAATGATGCCAATTATAAGTAATCCTTTGCTTTCATGCTTCCATTTTATTAGAACAAAGAAGAAACACCTAACTCATGATAAACAAGGGAACAAGATAAAATCATGACTCCCAAATGATATACAATATCATATAGGAAGTTAAAAATATGTAGAGACTTAAAAGCACACTTTCCTTTGTGCCATATATTTCTTAGAAGAAATATGTATACAAATGAAAAAGAAATACTTTACTCAAATAGGCACTGTAATTTAACAGAATTTGGGAAAACTTCAACTTCATCAAACACTATTATATCTGGTTATATTTTGCTAGTTGCTTGTTTTGTAATTAAATGACTCATGTAAAGAAAAATGAAATGAAGAAATAATACTGATGCATTTGAAACTTTTAAGGGTTCATATTAAAGTTAGCCTTTCAACAGGATAAATGTGGGCTTTGGAGATGTATAACTCAATGGCCATATAAAAACAGTCCAGGATGTTACGACCTTTAGTCTGCAAATGATGACGTTTGGTTAGTCTTTAATGGGTTTATATAGAGATTAGGTGATCTACACATTATGTCTCCAAAGATTGCATCTTGATCCCACCAATATGAGAAACACATTGGAGGCTCACAGTATTGTTACTGTATCTTAGATACTGAGCAGAATTTATCTCAAATGTTATTTAGTCTATACAAATATATTTATTTATATCTGATAAATCTTGGTACAGTTTGATGTTAAATTGTATTGCATCAGTTAAAAAATTGTCTTGGCCAGGTTTCTATTGAAGTGAATTGAAGTGGAGTGATTGCCAATAAATTGGCAATATTCAATATTTATTTGTGCTAAAATTTGAGTTTGAAGGTTAAAGTTTCAGTGGCTTTTTTCCTTCAATAAAATTATCAATACATTTTTGTCTACATAGAAAGTAGCTCAGAAGTAGTGCAGAGAGTGCTACATATACTAATTAGCAAATACAACATTTCTCCTATTTGCCAAACTAATTTTCTTATTCCTCATGATGTTCAAAAATCCACTTGAATTATCATTTTCCCACAAAGCACTGCTTTGGAAATTTCATAAAGACAGTAAATCTTTATTTTACTTATGGTAATTTGTAGTTTTTAAAAGAATATTAACTGTCCAAGTATAGAGTTCTTTTTGCCTTAAAATAATGTGGAAATGACATCCTGAAGTGGGGTCTTCTGGTATTAAAAAGAAAATAATATCTAATGCTTATTTTTGAAATTAAATTGAAACATTTCAAAGGAAAAAAGTCTAATATTTTCATACACTTAAAATGCTGGTCATTGGAAAGGCTAGCTTACACATAAATAATGTTTCAACAGTAGTAAAGATTTAATGAACACATACCAAGAAATCGGACAGTTCGGCGTACCAGTGGGTTTATATAGCAACAGTCTCCAGTTAAAATAGTTTTTTCCTGGTTTTCAAAATCCCTTGTGGCTAGTTGTAGGCAAAACACAGCAGTTTCTCCAACTATTATCTTGCAAGGAAATACAAGATTAAAGAATATTAGAATTTAACGAGTTTAAATGTAGAATATTTTTATTTTTTAAAAAATGCAAAAGGTGAGTTTCTATGGATAAGCCATATTTGCTAAATCAGACCTTATTATTATAACTGTATACCAAATATATACAATCCATATTTCTGTCAATTCAACGGACTATGAAATTGATAAATTATGAATAAAAATATACTACGACATTTTTATTTTCTAGATGTTTTCATTGAAAAATGAAATACACAAAAGGATCTTTGATAGCTTTAAGGAAGAGTTCACTTATTTTTGGTACATAATTGAATTCCATATTTTATTTAATTGACGCTGTCTTGTTTAAATTTGATTCTGTCCTAGAAATCATAACAGATTCTCTATGCAAATGTTTTTAAAAGAATCTGATATAGACATTCTAATTAAAAAGTATATTAATATCTTTATAATAAGAAAAAATTCACAAGTGTTTGTTCTTGAGATTTTCTTTTGCTAAAATATTATTCCATTCTGAGGCTTTATTAGGAATTGCAATCATTTGTATATTCTTTATACTTTAATATACATGTGTAATTATATCTTCTTAAAAACCATAAGAAAGAGGGAAAATATTTATACCCCTTTATGAGTGAAGAAACCTCAGTTAGATCTCAAGTGAATTGTCAAGACCACAGAGTTAGTAAGGAGAAGATCTAGAATCTGACACAGAGTCTGTGTTCTGCTATACCAAATTATTAAAGGACCTGGCTACTTTCCAGTGTATGGACCATTTACAATTGTTTCCTACATGGTCCTCAAAGTAACCTAGCAAGATATTAGAAAAAGTATTATTATTCCATTTTACAGAGGAGGAAATGGAGGCTTGGGGAGTTAAATAATCTATTCCTCATTAGGCCATTTAGAAACTAAGCAGAAATTTCTGACTCATTTTCACATCTTTGATTCCACTTAATACCATGAACAACAGCACTAGAAACAAGATTAAAAGAAAAGGAACTGGAGCCCATAGTATATGTCCTAACTTGCCATTGTTAGATTGGCTTTAGAACATATTGTCAAAACTAATTAAGATGCTATGTAGGGAGTCCCTGATATTTCCAGGGAAATGTTTTTGGGGTCTCCATGAAAGCGCTATCTTTGATTACAAGATATTCAAAATAGCAAGCAAAGAGGAAGAGGAGGTCATAGGAGATTAAGTGCTGAACTATTCTTACCACATTGTGAGCAAGAAATTATGAGACATCGTTTTTTTTCTTAATCCGTTTCCCCCCTTTCCTTACTACATTTCTTCTTCCAAGTAGGTCAGAAATCAAAGGTTAAACCAGAAGATGTTGAGCTGAACTATATTTAAGGCGTCTGGTCTTACCCTATCTGGTGAGACAGGATTGAATTATGATTCTAGTAATGGAAGAACTTTTATCATGGATGTGGAGGCAGTGGCCACTGGGGGTTCTGAAGGGAGGGAGAGGGAAAAATAGGTGTAATTTGCGGGCATTTTCGGGACTTGGGAATTATCCTGAATGACATTGCAATGACAGATATAGGCTCTTGTGTATCTTGTAATAACTTGCAAAAATGTGTAGAACATTTCCACTAATCATTGCTTAGTGGCAATGCTCCAAGATGTGTTCATTAATTGTGGCAAATATACCACATTAATGAAAAATATTGTTGATGTGGGAAAATGTGGGAGGGCTAGGGAGTGGGACATATGGGAATGCCCTATGTTTTTTGTGTAACATTTATGTAATATAAGTTTCTTTTAAAAAAAAAAAAGGCTAGCGATTTCAGTCTTCCAAATTCCTTCTGAAGTTTAACTTTGGCTTTCGTAATCTAGAAAAAGTATATGATGAAGAAGTTCAACCAGCTTCAGGAGACACAAGAGGAATTTTTCACAGATACATCAGCTACCCCCGGGCCCCAAGAGAAAATGAAAAATAGGCAAGCTGTGTGTTTCACACCTCCCTTTCCAAATAACTTTTTCACTTCCAACTTCTTCTCCTCTGGTCCTCAAAAGACATTATCCACTGGATGCTTCCATGTTTTCAGTTTCAACTTCTTCTAGGTCTGCTTTGTCCATGAAGTCTCCAAATTCTAACACTCTGTCATCCATACCACATCCTGAGCTGACTGGCCCCCACCCTGATTCCCGTCCTCTCAGCCTTCTCTTCTTCACAGCAGTTGCCTCTTGGTTGCCACTCGGTTGGTTCCACCCTATCTACAGCACCTTGAACCCAAACTCAGTCTGCTCAGGTACTAAACTCCTTAGAATGTGGTAGATACCAATAATTCTGTTAAAAGCATGACTGAATCCTATGCCCAGTGGGAATTCAATAGATCAAACGGTCCTAGTGTCACTGGCCTTATGCCTGACTTCTAATAACTAACTTCTTTTCTCTTGCTCCTGGTCTATAACCAGTTCCTGTAATGCAGAACTGTGCACTTGATAACTTTTTTAGTTACCAGTTTTCTACTAGACTAAGAACCACCTTTTTGGGCCACTTTCCCAGGGCTTAGACTATTGCTTTTCTAGTGCTGACCTCTTGCTTGCCTGCATGTTAGCACATTACATTCCTGAATTTCCTGTTTGTGTCTGAGCTTATCTGCCAAAACACTGTCTTAGTAAATGATCTTCTTAGTTACTACTGGAAAAAAAAAGGCAAAAAAAGCCACTCAAACTGGATAAAGCAAGAGGGAATTTATTCTCTGGTTGGTGATTTATCTTAGAATATCTCAGAACTTAAGGGCAGGGAGTTCAGGAAGGACTAGATGGAAAAATAGAAAGTCCTCAGGAGTCCAGGTAACAACTCTCGCAGTCTCATTCTCTCTCCTTTGGAGTCACACTGTCCCTCAGCTCAGCTCCTCTCTGAATGCCTGGCTCATCCTTGTCTTTCTGCAAGCCAGTTCTCTCTGCTTCCTTGAGGACACAGTTACCCCAGCCATCTCCAGGAGCCTTGGCTCCCATGTGCATATTGGCTCTGTTCAAGGACATAGTTCCAAATGATCAGGGCTACCAAAGTCCAATTCCAATTCCCCAGGAAGTTCAGTGTGGGATAGGTGTCTCCCCTTGCCTGATTAACCAAGGTTAAGAAGGAAGGGTCATGATATATGAAATCTACCTCTGAGGATGGGGGTGGTTCTCAAGAAAAGGGATTTCTGTGACCTGATGTCTACTTCACCTCCCTTCCACTGCATCTCCCTGATCTTCCTCATATTAGTTGTTGGTCTAGACTAGCACTTTCCACCATATTCTCTGGATACCATATTGTAACTACCTACTTGGGCTTCATCTCATCAAACGTATATTCCTCAGCCCTACTGTGTGCTTTGCTCCAGCAGGTAATGTGCACTTCATTCGCATGCTATAGTTCTCCTTCCCTCATGAATATACTGTGCCACCTGTGGAACTCTTCAACCAAACCATATTCCCTCTTAATTCTTTCCATCCCCAACTTCCTGTGTCAAAACTGCCAATGTTCACTGCTTGCTCTTCAGTAAATTAATCAAAATAAAACTTTATTATGATAAACACTTATATGCCCTTTGAGTTAAAGACTCTTCTTGTGCTGACTTTCAAAGAAGAGTTCACAATCTATTTTGGTGGACATAAACTGAAATAATTAATAATGCTTCACGGTTGCACATGCTGAGATTTCTTTAACTGGTTTGGACCATAAGTACCAGAACGATATTTAGGAAGAGTCATTGCTATATTTGGGGAGGGCATCTGTGGTGGCCATGAAATATGCCACTTGGAGCTCTGGTTGTGGCAGCCTTACAGACTGATAGCCCCAGCTGCTGCTCCTCTGGTTCTACTACTGCATCCACACTGAGGCCACATTTCCTGGAGGCTTCTTCAAGTCCATGCTGTAGCTATGGTGTGGGTACTAAGGCAAGTCCATTCCTCTGAGGCATGGGATACTTCCAACTGCCAATTTTGGCTTGAAGATGGCTCATTGGCCTGGCCACATCTTCCTCAGAAATGAGCTTCAGTCTGAGGCTCTTCCTACCCAGTCTTCCTTCACGCCCCTTCTCCTTCACAGGGGTCAGGTCTCCATCATTGTCTGAAGAATCCCCCTACTATGGCTGCCCTCCTCTCCCTTTATCTTTTACAGATGTTTACCCTGATACTTTTTTTTTAACCTAATCTCATTTGACATGTTATTCTAGGAGAACCCAAACAAACATAGCATAAAGACAGGATGTGATCCTGACTACCCCTGAAGGAAGGCCAGACATTAGATAAATGAAGGGGATTTAAAATCAACCTTTACCAGGAAGACAGTATTTGTAAAAGGACATTTCGAAGATTTTATTTTAGTTAAGGTATGGCCCAACTGCATTAGGGTGGGCCTTAATCAGTACTCCTGGAGTCCTTCACAAGCAGAAGAGATTCAAACACAGGAGTCAGAGAGAAAGTCATAAGAGGGCCAAGGGGCCAGAAGGTAGAAGTCAGCAGAAAACCAGCCCAGACACAGAAGAGCGAGACATGGCCATGTGATGAGCAGGCAGAGATGCAAGCCAAGGAACCCCAACGCCTGTGGCAAGGTGGCACCAAAAGCTACTGACTCTGGGGAGAATGCACGGCCTCACTGATACCTTGATTTTGGACCTCTAATCTAGCCTTCCAAACTGTAAGCCAGTAAATTCCTGTAGTTAAACCAACACACTGTGTGGAGTTTTTCATAGCAGCCAGGAAACCAAGCTAGAGGCCTAAAGGAGGATGAGTTTGCTTTGGAGGCAGAGGCTCTAGTCAATGAATTACCTAAACCATGTCCCCATGTATTTCATATTTGGCTTTTCCTCCTCTTCTGTTAGAAGCACGCTTTGGTGGACTTCAATCCTCCTAAGTGTTTAATAAACCTTGCCACTCTAAGGAATGCTAAATATATATCTCTCCCCTAAACCCTAACTGCAGGTCTCCAACCACATATTAAATATCCCAACACGCTCAGTCTGCCTGCTGAAGTCCTCAAAATCTTCTCTTCCAAAATGAAATTCATGATGACCTCCTCAAACCTTCTCCTCCTCCTGTTGGTCACCATCTCAGTCAATCAACGAAACTCCATTAGACACTCAAATTAAAACTCTCAGACCCTTCCATATCACTCTGACACTTGTAATTCCCTCATTTGTGTCTCACCATCAAATGGAAAATTCTGTGGATTATATACCTTAATTACATTAAAATACTTCCATTTTATTACCACTGCCATTTTTTTAAATTTTGTAAAATTAAAGTTAATAGATCACAAGGAATGTTAAATTAAAAAACATAAAAAAGAAAAAACATAAGAGGTTCCCATATAACCCACTCCCCACCCCCTACCACATCATTTTTGTAAATTGTATTTTTTTGAAGATATGTATATCACAAAAAAAATGTTACACTAAAAAATATGAGGTTCCTATATACCCCCACCCCCCACCCCACTCCTCCCACACCAACAACCTCCCTCATCACTGCAGCACACCGATCACTAACTATGGCCATTTTAAATTCAATGTCTCTTTATTTCTTTCCTGTATCACAGCATTCTTAAAACTCACCTCTGTGTCTCCATTTTCTCTTCTCCTCAAACTGTCTACCGCCAGATTGATCTAGTAAAAACAAATCTTATAGAAATTCAGACTTCCTAATTACAATTTTCAGTGTGTCCTCATAGCCTACAGAGTAAGAGGAATTGTCATAAGAGATCATTTACAACTGAACCCCAGCCTGTCTTTTCCAGCTTCTCCAACTCCTAATAGCCTCCAGTCATGCAATATTCTAGTTAAAGCTAAACATTTTCATTCTCCATACTCACAGGCTTTTATGTTTTGGTTCTTGAATTAGTGTAGCTTGGTAGGCAGGGCATAGTTCTCTGCTTGAGACATGGCTAAAATACTGGCTACTCTATTGAAATTTTATCTTTATTCCTAGCACAATTCATCACTCCCTTCTGTGTGTTCCAACAGCATTTTGTGCATTCATTATGATACATTCCATACGGTTTTATAAGTATCAGTAACATCTATCTCCACCATTCAGTTGGGAGCTTCTCTGAGGCAAAGACTGTATAATATTCATCATTATATTCCCAGCCTTCATCTATTTCCAGTAATAAAACACAGTTGACTGGCAATAACTATGAATGAGCCTTTGCGTGAATGAAATCCAATCCAGTAGTCCCATTGTATATAAGAAAACCTAACCAGAAAGAGATAGAGAAGTTAAACATTCTGAGGCACACAGTGTGGTAAAATGAATTATGTACCCCAACAAACATATTCTTTTTTTTTTTAAGATTTATTTATTCATTTCTCTCCCCTTCCCCTGCCCCCACCCCAGTTGTCTGTTCTCTGTGTCTATTTGCTGCGTCTTCTTTGTCCACTTCTGTTGTTGTCAGCGGCACGGGAATCTATGTTTCTTTTTGTTGCATCATCTTGTTGTGTCAACTCTCCGTGTGTGCGGCACCATTCCTGGGCAGGCTGCACTTTCTTTCATGCTGGGCAGCTCTCCTTATGGGGCACACAAACATATTCTTAATCATCTTTTCACTTGTGGGTGTGAACCCATCATAAATGAGACCTTTTATTTTTAGTTAAGGTGTGGCCAACTGTACCAGGGTGGGTTTCAATCCTGATTACTAGAGGCCTTATAAAGAGAACCTGGAAGTCAAATAGTGGGAGAAAAGAGGACAGCACGATGTGATGGAGGTTGAGATAAAACAAAGGGATCCTAAGGACTGCAGCAGCCAAGCATCAGGCCATGACAGATTCCAGGAGAAAGCAAGCCTTGCTGATAACTTGATTTCAGATGACTTCTGGCCTCAAAACCATGAACCAATAAATTCCCATTGTTTAAACCAACCCATTGTATGGTATATGTGATATGAGCTTTGGCAAACTAATACACAGTCACCAGCACAGACAGACGGAATCCAGGCTCAGAGCTATTTCAGCCACAGCCTCTGCCTAGGGATTGCTTTTCCTTGCAAGCTTTCCAGGTTAAGCCCCCTGCTCTCCACTCACACTTCCCAAGGCTCAGGTTACTCCCTGGAGTTCTTCTACCTTCCCTAGCATTTCTATAGCTTTAAGAGGGAGGTTTGGGGACACAAAACACCTCATAAGGGCCTTTACAACTCCTGCTGTCTCCAGGTATAGAAAAAGACCTCCCAGATCCTTTTACACACATGGAAATCATTCAACAAAGACCAAAAAGAGCTCCACACCACCCTTTCTGGCTTCATCTTTATTTTTTACTGATTCTCTTTTCACTGAAATTTCTTCTCTGCATATCCTTGGCCCTTATGTGGTCTTGAGGACCTGGTATTTTGATCACTTCCTCATCATCATGAAGGGATAATCGGGGATTCTCATTTGGAGTCATTGCCAGTTGTTTCCATTTGCTATCCAATGAAGTCCCTAGATAAAGAGCAGAATCCACCTGCTTTCCTTCCTAAAGTTGTTGTGACAGTACACAGGCAGAGAAGCCAGAGACTAGGACGCTAAAAGCTTTGTCACTTCATAGATTTCCTTAATAAGGTTCCCTTTCTTCTGTGAACTTACAAATAAAAGCTGTTTCCATAGAGAGTTGAGGTGATGAACATTGTTAACTGAGATTGACTGGGAAGGAGCCCAGCCCCTCCCCGCTCCTGTCTGCACCAGCTCTCTACGGAGAGAGAGAAAGGAAAACAGCAGCAGGAAGGACGCCCCTGGAGGAGGAGGGAGCTCACCTGGCCTCTCATGGAGCAGCCTTTCACAAGGAGGCACTCCTCCCCCATGTCTGCAAAAGCTCTTCATTCATTGGGACATAAAAGAAAAAGAAAAAAAGAGGCTCATTACTGGTAGAGAGGGCGTAGGCTGGCACAGCACATAACTGTCAACCCTCACCTCATTTCCAATGCGTCGGCCTCCAAGCTCCCCTCATCAGGGCTCACTTACCTCATCCCCACTCACACCTCCTCTTTCAAGAGAGACTCAGCCCCTGTCTTGTTCCCAGACTTATAGGAAGCCCTCAAGCAGCAGGGAAGGATAATGTCTATTCATGCTCCCTTTCAGTCTGATCAGAAGTGTGAGGAGATGCCCACCAAAGCTCAGGAGCTGAAACCAAAGGATCAGCACCAGCTCCCCCTACCCAGGAAGGCTGTTGCTGAACAACCCTGCCATTCCTTGAGTCACTGCAACTAGAGAGCCTGTATCTCAGACTGAAAGGTGGAGGTCCTGCATCCCACTGAAGGACCTCTCAAAACTTGCCTACCATGTTCCTTAATATACCCATGTCCTCGCTGGGCCACTCCATTATTACTGGACTCAGGTTTGAGCTTTATGAGGCCCCCTGAACTCTCCCTTGACTAACAAGCTGGACTGGCACACCACACCTTCCATCAGCACCAGTCCAAGTCTCCATCCATTCTTCGAGCACAGACAGATATCAGGGCCTGTTTCTTAACCATCATCCCGTTTGGCAGTGAGTTAAAAAGTCCCATCCTGTTGATGAATAGCTACCTACAAAACCTCAGGTATGAATCAGGAATCCCAAGATACAAATGTATAAATGTCTCTGGTGTGAGCATATAACTTTGCTCTCATGTCTCAACGTCCAGGGGCTATCCCTTTGTTATCTGTATTACCTGATGACAAAATACAGAAGTTTTCTAGGAAGATGAAATCATTGCAGACTTTTATCAAATGTCAAACTCCAAATAGCTTTATGTTTTCATTTATAAAAATCTAATTAGAAATTTCCTTTCAACTTGTGCTGACTCAAAGATATTCATGCATCATGGGCTTGAAACTGGTACAAGCAAATCATTTCAGACACAATGTGGCAGTAGGAGTCACACAATTAATGTGATGGGACTTGGTATGTGTCTCACATACTTCAAATATGTGTGAAATAGTATCTTATCTGGGTAATCTGAAAGGCAACTTAAATCCATAAAAGTGTAGCTGGGACATATTTATATTTTTAAATATAAAAGATATTGGGTTTATATTTAGGTCCCATCACACATGTGGTACATTCTTGGTTATCACACAGATACATGTGGAGTATAGAGTTAATTTCCTATCAAGTTCTAAGCTATCTTTATTTTTATTTTATTTTATTTTATTTTATTTTATTTTATTTTATTTTATTTTAAAGATTTATTGATTTAATTCCCTGCCCCTCCCCCGGTTGTCTGTTCTCTGTGTCTTTTTGCTGCGTCTTGTTTCTTTGTCTGCTTCTGTTGTCGTCAGTGGCACGGGAAGTGTGGGCAGCGCCATTCCTGGGCAGGCTGCACTTTCTTTCACGCTGGGCGGCTCTCCTTACGGGTGCACTCCTTGCGCGTGGGGCTCCCCTATGCGGGGGACACTCCTGCATGGCAGGACACTCCTGCATGGCAGGGCACTCCTTGTGTGCATCAGCACTGCGCATGGGCCAGCTCCACACGGGTCAAGGAGGCCCGGGGTTTGAACCGCGGACCTCCCATGTGGTAGACGGACGCCCTAACCACTGGGCCAAGTCCATTTCCCCTAAGCTATATCTTTAGAAGTTCCCTCTCATTAGCTTCATGTCATGATACGGAGGAACTCTTCTATGAATATATGAATTTCAGGACTCTTGCTAAGTAATACAGTTGCTTACTTCTTGGAATGTAGTATCTAAGTGGAGTCAAGGTTAGAAGAGTGGAGAATTAATTGAACTAGAAGAAACACCAGAGTTGGTGATGCAATAATTGCATCATCCCTCCCAAAAGTTTAAAAGCTATTGTTTTTATCTTGCTATAACTGCATGTATTTTATCATTTTACCACTTTGTGTTCTTGCTTTCATACTTTAAAGTTACCATGGGAAGTGCTACCTAACCTGGACCAACATTCCCTGCACACCTGTTTCTAGATGGACTAACAGACTGGTTCTTACCAAAGACATGTTAAGAGAAGCGACATGCATCAGTTTCAGACCAAAGAGGTAAAAATTCAGTAATGTTTTTCTCTATGATCTCTTCCCCTATCTGCTCACCAGGAGAAAGAGCGATCTGGGCCCCATAAGATGGAAGGACCCAGGGTGCGTCAGTCAGCAGAACTGTATTAGATTCTTCCATGCTTCCATGACTGAAAAATAAACTTCTAATGTGTAATATCACTGAAACATGGGGGTTTATTTGTTATAGCAGCTGGAACTTGCTAATCCCCTTGTTTTTAGAAAAGAAAGAGCAAGTCATATGCTCAGAGTCTCATGCAGAAAACAGTAACAGGTCAAAACTGGTTTTTATTTTGACAAAGTGGTATTGGCATTCTACTTATGGTAAGAATATAAAATTCCCTTTTTAAATAATTCATTATTAAGTGGGTTGATTTCAAAAAATAATAAGAATTGAGGTGGCATACACTGTGACAGAAATAATAAAAGTGATATCCTAAGACTGAAAATTGAGAAATATTTAACATATAGTAAAGACTAGCTTACATGGCATTTACTAGGTTCTAGCACTAAGTGCTTTCATATATCAACCCATTTATTCTTCAGAACATTGCTGTGAGATAGATACTATTATTCAAATCGAGATATAGAAAATAAAGCACAAACTGCTCAGGCTAGAAACCAACATCTGAACCCAAGACTATCCATCTCCTGATTTCATACTCTTAAGCTATACATCTTACTAGCAGTGGTTAAGATTGTGTATATATCAACTAAGAAGTCCAGTGGGCCTAAAGAGAGAATGATTTTAATGAAGCAGTAGGTCAAGGGGCAGCTTAGGAAGCAGGATATACGATTGAGAATCGGATTTGTTCTTTTGAGTTCAGTTTGCAATCCTTAAGAAACCCCGCTAAAATGCAGATACTGGGGGCTATACGAAACACATGAATCTGTCATCAACTGTTATCCACCGAATGAGAAACGCTTACTAAGTCACTTTTCAAGGCAGAAACAACGGAAGGCTGTTTCTATTTTGAGATTTCTCTATGAGAAGTGGTTCTCAAATGTGGTCCCGGAACTAACCAAATCAGCATCACTTGGGAACTTGCTGGAAATGCAAATTCTTAGGTCCAACTCCAGATACTGAATCAGAAATTCTGGGGGTGTTGCCATCTGTGTTTTAGCAAGTCCTCCAAGCTTTATAGGATATTTCAAGGGGTCTAAAATTTCTGATTATCATCTGTTTTAAATTTATCAGGGATGTTTTAGAAGGGATTCTTAGACATTCTTTGAACAAATAATGTACTTACAGTGTGCAAAGAGCTATTCTAGGCATTCTAGTGAAGGATGGGATTATAGAAAGAGAGGTTAAATAAGTTCTAAAATAAAAAAAAAGAAATCCAAGCCCTCACTTCCCAGATGATGTAAATGAGACTTGGTGCAGCCAAGGTAATGCTCAGCACTTCAGAACTGCATTCACATCCCCTGGCTCAGCTCACTGTGCTTCTCACTGTGGCTAAAATGAAGGAGATCATTAAAGAAGCTTACAATCTATCTGCCAATAACACTAGCGAATGAATAAAGAAGGAATGAAATAAGGGGTCAGTGCTGAGTGGGGATCAAGTGTGAAAGGGACAAAAGTTGTGTCCTTTTTTGGAATGCTATTGCAAAAAGCTACCCAGTCTTTTTCAAACCCATCTATGCAGTGTGGCAATATCAATCCTCCAGGGCCTGAGGACATGGGGTGGAGATGTACCACCTGTGATGTTTGTTCCAAGTACTGGTTAGGGATACCCGTATCTCCAAGCCATTCGGAGTGTATGAACTTTAGAACCGGACTGCATGGGGTGGAGTCCTGTTCTTACTACTTATCAGCGGAATGATCTCAGGAAAGTCACATTTCTCCTTGCCTCAGTGTTCTTAGCTATCAAATGGAGAAAACAGAAATAACTCCATCATGGGGCCGTTGTCAAAATTAAGTAAGTTAATTGTTATAAAATTCTCAGGACAAGCATCCAGGTGGAATCTGAGCCTCCTCTTGACATAAAGGTGCAATGGACACAACCAATCCAGTGTCCACATAGAAGAGGTGGCATTGGATTGGGAAAAGTGGACATAATGGACAAAGGGTATGGGGAAAGGCAGGAAGAGATGAGAGGTGGAGGCGTCTTCGGGACATGGAGCTGCCCTGGATGGTGCTTCAGAGGTAATCACCGGACATTGTAAATCCTCACAGGGCCTACATGATGGAATAGAGGAGAGTATGGGCCATGATGTGAACCAATGTATATGAGGTGCAGAGGTGCCCAAAGATGTACTTACCAAATCCAATGGATGTGTCATGATGATGGGAACGAGTGTTGTTGGGGGGGGGGAGAGGGGGGGTGGGGGGGTGGGGTTGAATGGGACCTCACATATATATTTTTAATGTAATATTATTACAAAGTCAATAAAAAATAAAAAAATTAAAAAAAAAAATTCTCAGGACAAGGCCTGTCACAGAGTGAGCACTATGCAAATTTTGGTCACTCTTGGATGACCTTCAAGATTCTATCCGACTCAGATCTGTGATGTAAATTAGTGATTGTGGTAAAGAGGATGGCAAGAGATCAGACTCAGGGATGTCTGGAATAGATAGGGTTATACTGGACCTGGATAATTTGGGGGAAAAGTGTGGAAGTCCTGACTTTCTGAATGTATGCTAGGATGGGCAGCATGAAGATACATAAAACGAGGTGGGGTCTTGCTCAATAACAGGCATAGACTTACATGTGTATTTTTAAAAAATGATAAGAAGCTTGAGAAAACCATTAAATATTCTTTCCTAGATCAAATAAATGCTGCTAATAAAACTTCACATGATTTTTATACTTTGCTTAGCTTATAGCTGAGCATAAGCTATAAGAAAAAAATAAGAGTACTATAATACGAACTCATTTTATGTACTTTTAGGTGTTAATTTTTTTTTTTAATATATAGGGTCAACTTCTACATGTTCACAATGTGCCATAGGCCAGCACTGTTATAATGTGTCTGTTGTTCCTTAGAAGAGCTAATTCATAATTCATAAAAATTAGTGTATACTTTTTAGCATGTTTTCTAACTCTTCTAAAATACATGTTAGAAATAATTTCTCCTGTTCTTGATCAACAATAAAATCACAACATGACAAAATTTAAATACTCTTTCGGACTTTGGGATGATGGAGTTTTCGAAATGAGCCTTTGAAGACAAACAATAATTTAATGTTCCTATGTCAGTGCCTCTAAGATTAGGTTCAGTAGGACAGTAATTGGTATTTTGTGGAGGGATAAAAGACTCCTGGTCCAAAAAAACTGCAAACTCTGATCCCTCCAGGAGAATAACAATGCATATTAGCATATCAAGATTCATAATTTCCAAGAACCCAGGATGGAGTTATTTTTATTGTCTCCATTTTATAGATAAGGACACTGAAGCACAGAGATTCTATGATGTACCAAAGGTCATTCAGTTAATAAGTGGTAAGGCCAGGACTCAACTCCATGCAGCCTGGTTATGGAGTTCAACTTGACATTATAACACTTTATTATTATTATTATTATTATGAAATGTTTGTTTTTCTTGTTTTTAAAGAAACTTTAGATTACATATATCTTACATCAAAAACATAAGGGATTCTCATATGCTCCCCCCATACTTTCCCACATTAACATCTTTCATTAGTGTGGTACATTTTGCACAATTGATGAACAATGTTGAAGCATTGCTACTAAACGTGGACTATAGTGTACATTATAATTAACACTCTGCCCCACAAGATTTTATAGGTTTTATAGGATTTGACAAGATGTGTAATGGCCTGTATCTGTCACTGTTGTGCAAGACAACTCCAGGGTCTCAAAAATGTCCCCATGTTACACCTATTCTTCCCTCTCCTTTGCTTCAAAACCTCTGGGGGTCACTGCCTTTCTATCAATGACACAAGTTCTTCCATTGCTAGAATAATAATAACTTTATAATAGAATAATAATAACTCTATAACAGAATAATAATGAGTCTACTTTAGTCCATTGTTCATTCCCCAATCTTGAGGATTTGGGGATGGTGATGTCCACTCTGTTTCTACAAGAGAAGGGGCTTAGAGATCATGGGGCAAGGAATAGATAGAACAAAGGGCATTAGAATTGTCCCACATGATCTTGTAGTAATGGATGCAGGCCATTTTAACTCTCTTACACTGAGGAACATAAATTCCAAAATAATGGCCACTGACAGGATACTGAATTCCTGAGCTTGTCTGCCCTTCTTTTAGTGTCTAGATGTCTCTAGAGCCCTCAGGAGACCCACTGATTGAGACACTTTTTACTGTGGCCGTCTATGAGATCCTGCTGAGATGTGCGTAAGTGTAATCTCTCAAATGACTCCCTGACTCACTTTTCCTTATGAATAACATTTTACATGTGGATGGTACATTTGTTACAATTGATGTACAAATACTGAAGCATTGCTACTAAGTATGGTCAATGGTTTGCATTATGGCTTATATTGTGTACCATACACTTTTATAGGTTTGATGAAAGATGTATATAATCTAAAGTTTCTTTAAACTCACTTATAGTTTCCCTATATATGACCCTTCTGCCCCTTTTATTATTTTAAGAAAAAAAGTATGACAGTTATAGCTTTCTTATCTAAATTTATACACTTAGAAGTTTTCCCCAATTAATTTTTTTGCATGAGCCATAAGCATGACAATAAAAGAAAATTTAACTTTTCTGCCCAGTATTTCCCAAACTTAACTTATCTTAGAAATCTATTTTCTTAGGACAATCCTATATATCAGGTAGAGCTTTTTCCCTGGGAACACTAGAGAAGTCAGGTGAAAGTAAAAAATTTCTTTCTTCTTAGAAACAAGAAATTAGAATTTCAGAAGAATTACCTGGTATAGCTATTACATAAGGGGTTAAGAAATTAGAGTTCTTCAGAAAAAGAAAATAAAGCTGTGAGAGGCTGATATTATAAAAGCAACAATGAACTCACTCAACACTTCTCTGGTTGTTAGGAAAAGAAGAAAAAAGTTCAAATCAAATGAGAAGAAGAATTAATTCATACAATGAGAGAGAAAATTACTCTAAAAGAAGATATAGGTGAAAAATAAAAGGGCATTTAAGTATTATTTTGAGATTAATACACAGCAGAAAGTGGCCTGTGAGGGATTTTGGAATCTACCTGACCTTTCAGATCGATGGCTCAGAAAGAATAAAATTATTTTCCCACAGTACAGAAGAGCCAGGCTTTTTCCCACTGGACTACCTTGTGGTGACTCCATCTGGGGAGAATTAACAAGGTACCTGAGCCAGTCTTGTAGCAGACAGTAAGTCTACCCTTCTTTTTTTGCTAGTTCAGAATCTGTGTTGCTGTAAGGCTGAGATTTCTTCTGTACCAAAATGTAAGTTTCCATTGTACAATGGGTGAATTATTAGTAGTCACCTTCAAGTGCCCTACCCGCATTAAGGGACTAGGCATTCAATAGTCTAAACCATGATACTCTGGGTTGAGCTCTTCTATACATGAAAATGGGCTTTTGAAGTAACAGCTCTGACTGGGAAAATAGAAAGAGTACTCCTTGCAATTTCAAATTCATCATACAGATCTTTCCCTTGAGGCCATCTTCTTCCAATTTTCTTGGCTTTCGTTTCTCCCATCTTTAAACAGACTGCCAGAACAAATGTCTTTTAAGGCCATTCATTTTTATTGAAAAAATGACTAGACATTTGAAGGATTTTATTTTTAAAACACTTCATAGGAAGAGTAGATGCTGATTACATAGGAAACCCTTATACTTTACCAAGTCATTAAGAATATTTGATGAGAATGTACAAAGAAAAGCATGACTGAAACCCAAAAATAAATGAATGAGACAAACCTTGGAACATAAACTCATCTTGCAGACTGGTCTCATTTAGGTTTGGTAAAAGTGCAACTTTCCAGCTTTCTGCTCAAAGTATATTAGGAAAGGGTATAATTATAGTTTAAATGTGAAACCCTAACAGCTCTGAATCAGTATGATTTACTAAGCATGTCAATTTAAGGAAATATCTTCCAATAGGAAATATATTTTAAACAGTTGATTATTCTCCAAAAATGCTCATAAATTCAGCTTATGATACAAATTCATAAATATATTCCCTCCATTATCATTTCAAAAAGTGATAGCTTAGGCCAAATACTGTGCTAAATACTTTGTATTAATTTTATTTAGTCCTCAAATCACCCTATCAATTGTACTGTAATTACCCCATTGACAGATGAAGAAACAGGCACAAAGAGGTTGAGTAACTTTCCCAAGTTCTCATAGCTAATATGGCACAACTGGAATTCAGAACCAGGCAATCTGGCTCCAATTTTAATATTATATTCATTATCAAAGATTTTTGCAGAAATGGAGTCAAAGCACTTTATAAAATATATATTAACCTACTGTATCACTCAGTGTCAAACTTTACATTTTAATATTGTGTTATCGTGTTGTATTTTAGAAGGAAAAGTCTGGAAGTTAAAGCTTTCTTATCTGAACTTTTGCATTTATGCATATAATTCTCCCCCAGTTAGCTATTCAGTATGAAGCATAAGCTTGGAAATCTGTTTTCGTTTTTGTTTTTTAAAAGGAAAGCCAGGTAATAAGGCCAACAAAATGCTCTAAAATACAGTAATATTTGTTCAAAGAAGAGTAGAGGACAGAGGCTGTATGAGGGGCAGGGTGCTGTAGGACTGGGAATATTAATTTCTACATGTCCCCCCCGCCTACTACATCTTATTTTCAGAATCAGCCCCCCTTATACCAGAATGTCTTTTTAAACTATTTGTAATGGGGCTGCTTGGTGGGAGGTAAAGAAAGTAACAGGATGTCAGACAATATTAACAGAAAGCTCAGTTAAGAAAAAAAGGTAAAACTTTGGATAAAGGTTATAAAGTCATAGTAAATCTCAAAAGAATGATGATTACATATTTATTTGCAGACATTGGATAGCACAGTGGAAGCCTACAGAACTGACGTGAAAGCCTTTCTATTGATTCTTATTAAGGGAAAAAAGTATGATTTTGAAGCTAACTATCTCTTCTACCTATCACTTAGTTTCAATGCTTTTTCCCACCACCCTTACCTTCAAGATTCAGATTAGCATTTACATATATTTGAAAATCTGTGTAAAAAACTGCACCGAGACAAGAATCCCTGACTTCTACACCTGGAGATAAATTCATCTTATCCAGTCCCTTCACTCTCGGAACTGTTGTTCAAATATCCAAACCACGCATAATCTTAGATTCTGCCTCTCTACTGCTATTCTCTGAGTCCTATTGTGGGCTCCCAAAATATTTGGTGTTATAACATCTCAGCAGTTGGAAAAATGTGATAAGAATATAAAATTCCAGTTCCAGGCCCTCTGGAACCAAGGTCCATTACTCTGAGTAGCCATGTCCAGTGAAGGTTTAAAAACAGTTTTCTTCTCTCCTCATTTCTATTTTATTCAGAAACAGGATGGGTCTCTCTGATCCCTTTATGGTATGGGAACAGTTTCACCTCAAAAGTGCAGGCTCCTTCTCATGTTGACTGAGAGGGAGCTGGGTCTCCTTTGGTCCCCCGTCTGGGCCCCTCTGAGCTGCCGACTGGTGACAATACTTCAGAAGGGTTGAACCAGTGCCCGCAGACTACAGTTACTAACCGCTGGGCAAGGAACACCAGCACTGCCCCAAATTCCATTCTCTGGCTTCTGCCTCTGACTCACCCGCTGAGGACTGTAGGAGGTGCTGGGCCTGAATAGTTACGGGAGAGGAAGAATGAATGAGAATCGCTGAGGGGTACAAGGGACTACGACGATCCTCAGTCACCAGCCTCCTCCTCCTAAGCTCCCCAGGGGCCACAGGAAGTTTCAAAATCACAATTTTTTACCTATTTTTTAATCACATTTTATAGTGGGCAGAAACCAGGAGAATTCTTCAGTTTAATACTAAAGATGAATTTGTCATTTATATTTGAAGTCCTAGGAAGATTCAAATATTTAGGAAAACATTCCCTTAAAAAGCAACAGGAAACAATTTTACTTAATGAGCAATTCTGAGCAGTTTCCTGGCCAGCAGTTTTCAGTGGCCATTACAATCTCAATCAAGTTTTCTTTCAAAATCTTAATTATAATCTTTCTGTATGAACTTGAAAAAGAACATTAAAATGAACTGAATATATACAATACTGATCATTTTTAAAGTCTATTTAACATAAGTCTTTCTAATTCATGACAGCATTAGAATATTCAGATGAATTGATATTGAAATAAAAGTAAACCCTATTTAATAAATATTGATTGGAACCCAACTTATGTGCAGTAGACCAACTGTTTACCTAAGCAGTGTTAACTATCCCTCTTTATCACAGAGCCCTGATTTTGTTCATTTCTTCACCTTTTCCATTTGACCATGATCTTCAGGGGAGCTAAGGCCTGTCCTTCACCTCAAGGGATTTGTCAAGTCCTGATGGTTTTGTCTGCTGATCTGGGCTGGTATAGGCCTAGGCACATGAGGCAATTTTGCCCAAGGAAGCAGAAGACTTCTACTAAGAAAGGGAGCTTTTGAAAAATATTTTCTTGCTCTTAAGCAAGAAACATATTCTTCAGCTGCTGGACATCATCATGTTTGTATGTGATTTCGAGAACACTGGTGGCCCCTGTGCCATCATGAGGTTGGCAGCTGAGACCAAGAAACATACACTATGGCAGAGCAGAAAGGAAAGGGAAACCTGGATCTTTGATCTGTTGTTCATGTACTGGAACCAAGTCATTTTGGAGCCATCCTATCTTAGAACTCCTTATTATGTGACAGAATAAATTTCCCTTATTGTTTAAGTGGATAAGTCAGAGTTTTCTGTTATTTGAAGCAGAAAACAATCTAACTGAATCAAAGAACACGACCCATACTTGTGAAGTAATAGAAAGATAAAATACGAAATATATAAATAACTATATGTAATAATGAATGACTACAAAGCCATGCTGGTAAATGGGGCTCAGAATAGGGAGGGAGTGCATTACATTGGTGACAGTAGGGTGGGGTTTGGAAAAGAAAGCCTAATGAGAGTTGATGTTTTTTATATGGCATATGGCTTGAAAGGATAGGGCTGTGTGTACCAAAGGCAAAGATGAACATGATGGAGATTGGGGGAATAAGACTGGACATAACCATTCCAGGGTCCATAGGATGGAGGAATAGAGTATGGATTAGAGAGGACTTACTGGTATTCTAGTCATGAACTATTGTGATTACTCATCAGAGAAAGTGTGGCATTGACGTGGAGAGAGTCACCATGGTAGCTGCTGGGGGTAGGGAGTGGGAGGAGGGGATGTGATGTGGGGGCATTTTCAGACTTGGAGTTGTCCTGGGTGGTACTGCAGGGACAGTTACTGGACATTGTGTCCTCCCATGGCCCACTGGGTGGACTGGGGGAGAGTGTGGACTATAGTGTGTACCACTGACTGTGTGGTGCGGCGGTGCTCAGAGATGAATTCACTGAGTACAATGAATGTCCCATGATGATGTGGGAAGTTGTTGTTGTGGGGGGAGTAGGGTGAGGGGGGTGGGAGGTGTATGGAGACCTCAAATTTTTTGAATGTAACATTAAAAAATAAAGACAAAAAAGACTGAGGGAAGAAAGAGTGGAAAGAATTTTATAGGTAGGGTGACTATATAATTGATTATCCATACTACAAAACACTTTTGGCCACACAGTGGGAAGCTTAGTAATATCAATGCCAAGACAACAGGAATAATCTGGAACTGACCCAGGCACACCAGGATATATGGCTACCATAACTATAAGGCAAAAAATATATATAAATAATATCTCAGAAGAGGAAAAATATAGGATCTCGTTGAGAAATGGCCAGTGGCTCAGTTTGGCTGGAATGGCTATGGCAGTCTAATGGAAGATTACAACGAGATTATGACGTAAATGATTTGGGATCTAGGTAAGAAATTTGTGTTTAATTTTGTTCACAGTGGGAGGTCATGAAATTTCTGAACAGGGGAGTGTTGTGATCAGACCTACTGAAGCTTCAGATAAATGAATCTGGAAGTAGGAGGGACTGGCGAGCAGAAGTGGAAAGCCCAAGGAGCTGTTGCAGTACCCAGACTTATAGCAGTGGGGAACAAAGGGGCAAAGACAAGTGATGAGGGGGGAAAGCAGAGAGAAAGTAAAGCTCAAGGGTGAATTTTGAAATCACCTATATTTGAGGAAAAGAAAATACAAGAGAAGCTGACATAGAACACAGAGCATAAGTGAGACCGAAGAAAGTTAGCATGTCATGGAATTCAAGGGAGAAGAGAATTTCAAGAAGCGGGCCTTGATCAGCCAAGTTCAGTGTTGCAAAGAGATGAATTTAATGTCTAAACAAGGTCATTGGCAGTGACAGGGTTAAAAGCAGTTTTTTTTTTTCATTTTGCCTCGCCTTTCTGAATCAATGGAGTAATTCCCCCAAACTAGCCTAACTGACCTTAAATGACCTGAAAACAGGTTTGTAATCAATTAGGTGAGACGAGAAAACAGAAGGTGCAACTTTGAAGTAGATCAAAGGTGTTTCATCCTACTTCATTCTTCTGCCCTAAACCCTCACTCCTACCCATTTCACAAAGCCTGGGTCACCTGAATACATTTCTTTCCCCTTTGTCCCAAAACTGCGACTCAGCCCTCCCTGATTCTTTAACCTTACACAGGAGAGATTTACACAGACAAGTCTCCTTTGCTGTTAATGCAGGCTGAACATTCTGGCCTGTATCTGACACCAGGATTTAGGCATTGCTCCTGAAATGCAATTTCTGCTTTGTACCTGATTTCTGCTAGTTGATCCGTGGTACTAATTCTCTGTTTTGGTCACTTTGCTCACCAGTCCTTCTAATGTTGGACCCCCTGTTCCTGTCTATCTCCCAGGCACTGGACTCTGTGGCTGAGCCATGTAAGGTGGTTAAGGTCCTACTCTTATTTACCAACAGATATTCCCCACTGCCACCTGCTCTTGGATTCCTGGAAGCTATATTCTGTGCAAGTACTGGGACGTACCACCCCTCCCCACGGGCCTTCCTGATGCAGCCTCTTTCCTAGAACACATCATTTGTCTGTACTTGTTCCTTCCAGAGCCCCTGCTCTGCTGCGGGAACAGATGCCCAAAGCACCTTTGGCTGGGTCTAACCTTCTATACCTTCACTATGTCCAACTTCCCTCAGTTGTTTCAATACTGTAGTGATTCCTGGCTCAATCCTTTCCACTGGTTTACAGAGTGGGTCTCTGCCTCACCTTGACTTGATGCATGACAAAGTGTTTTTGTATTCAATCCTGTCTTTTGCAAAGAGTATCCAGGCCAGTGGGAACGCTCATAAATTGGAATCATAGAAAAACAGATTTTGCATTGCTCACCTCCATTAACAAAGATCATGAGATGTACTCATATACTTGAGGATGAACAGGAAGCAGTGAGAAGCACTAGTCTATGCAGATAGATTAACTGACGCCTTCTAAGTTTTGCAGCAGCATGTGTTACCAATATTGTAGTTTGAATAAAATTGCCAATAATGATATTTTCATAATACTTGAATACAAATATGAATATGGCCCATGTGAAATTCAAGATAGTAAAGTGTTAGCTTCTCCCAATATCTATCCAACCTAATCCAAAAACTCTGATAAAAAAGCACAAATATGGACATTAGCTCCTCCTGATAGAGATATTTGTTTGGCAAAGGGAAAGCAGAACCCACAGATACTAATATAACTGGCATCTTTTAATGGAAATGAAGGAAGAGAGGAACACTTCTCTAATTCCAGAAAATCAGTACATATGGACGCAAGCTGTACCACACCATCAAAAACAAATGTTATGTCTCATTGAGGGTAGTCATGGACACCATATGGTAATACTTCAAATTTTCTTAAACAATTTTCCCATTATACTGTAAGCTCCTTCAGGGTTTCCTTTAATCACTTATTCACAAATGCCTAGCAAGTTGCCTATACATAACAAATAGTCAGCAAGAGTTGTATAAATGAATGAGTGAATGAACCTATCCAACTTTAATCATCCAAACCTTCTTATATTTCCACAAATCCTTCTACATTTCCTAATGTTGGTGAAGAAGTGTATTTTATAAAAATCATATTTGGAACAGTTACAGGAAACCAAGTTCTTTTTTTTTTAATTTAAGAAAACCTCTTTTAAAAAAATCTATTCAGGTACATCATTTCAAATTCAAATTGAAATGATGCATATCAATTCAACAGTATTCTCTATAATCGTAGAAACAATAGATTAGGAAACAAGTAAGTTTCTTTAACAGGAAAAAAATCTAGATGTGTGCTGTCATTAGATATGTGGTTCTTGAGCACTCAAAAGGTGGCTAGCAAATATTGAGATTTTGGTATAAAATATACCCTGGATTTCAAAGACTTGTTACAAAAAAGGAATGTAAAGCACCTTATAAATAAACTTGCCTTTTGATTATATGTTGAAATAATAAGACTTGGATATATTGAATTACATAAAATAAAGTGTATTATTAAAATTAACCTAGCCTGTCTTTTTTTCAATTTTGACTATATATATTAATAAAGCATAAATCCATCCAAAGTGTACAATCAATATTATTCAGTGTAGTCACTTATTTGGGCATCACTTCAATCATTCTCAGAACACTTTCATTATTCCAATAATAACAAATGATAAACAACAAACTCATCACCTCTCAATCTCTCTATGCTTCCCCTGCCATACATAGCTGCTATTCTTTTTCCTTCTCTGTAGTATATTTGTATTTATATTTTATAAAAACAGTCTTAAATAAGCAATATCACCCATATTTATGTGGTTTTTTAAAATTTTTTCTTCTTATGATTCATTTTATTTCTGTGTCAGAAGTCATGTCCCCCCTTTTCAGTTCTGATTTCAATTTTTTGTCAGTTTTTTATCGTCAGTCTAATTAAAGGTTTGTGGATTTTTTTTTTTACTTATTTCTCTCCCCTTCCCCCCATTGTGTCGTTCTCTGTGTCCATTTGCTGTATGTTCTTCTGCGTCTGCTTGCATTATCAGGTGGCACCAGGAAACTGCGTCTCTTTTTTGTTGTGTCTTCTTGCTGCATCAGCTCTGTGCATGTGCAGCACCACTCCTGGGCAGGCAGCACTTTTTTCACGCAGGGTGGCTCTCCTTGCGGGGCACACTCCTTGCACGTGGGGCACTCCTACGCAGGGGCGCCCCTGCATGGCATGGCACTCCTTGCATGCAGCAGCACTGCACGTGGGCCAGCTTACCACACAGGTCAAGAGGACCTGGGTATTGAACCCTGGACCCTCCATATGGTAGGCAGATGCTCTATCAGTTGAGCCATGTCTCCTTCCCAGGTTTGTGAATTTTATTGAACTTTCTCAAGAACCAACTTTTGATGTTGCTGATTCTCTATCCCTTTTTTCATTTATCTCTACTCCAATCTTTACCTCCTTCCTTATCTTGCTTTCTGTTAGTTTGCTGTTTTTATAGATTATCTAGTTGTGAGGTTAGGTCTCTGACTTGAGATTCTTTTTCTTCTTTCTTCTCCTTCTCCTCCTCCTTTTTGGTTTTCTTTAAAGAAGCTTTAGATTACATAAATGTTACATAAAAAATATAGAGGGTTCCCATTTGCCCCACCACTTCCCCTCCCACATTTTCCCACATTAACAACATCCATCATTAGTGTGGTGCATTTGTTGATGAACAATTGATGAACCCATATTGAAGTATTGCTACTAACTGTGGACTATAGTTTATGTTGTATTTTATACTCTGTCCCACAGAATTTTGTAGGTTATCACAAAATATATAATGGCTTGTATCTTTCATTGCAGGGTCATGCAGGACAGTTCCAATGTCCAAAAAAATGCCCCCATATACATCTATTTTTCCCTTTCCATCCCCTCAGAACTTCTGATGGCCACTGCCTTTATATCAATGATAAACATTCTTCCATTGCTAGAATAATAATAAGTTTATAACAGAATGATAATGTTTACTTTAATCCGTTGTTCATTCCCCAAACTTGAGGATTTGGGATGGTGATGCCTACTCGGTTTCTAATTAAGAGGGGTCTTAGATTCCATGGGGCAGATGGATGGAACTGTCTTGCTTGCAGTTACAGACACTCTCTGTTCTTGGGATAGATGCTGGCCATTATCATCTCCTTATTAGTTGTCCTGGGTGATTCCAATGAGCTGGAGAGCAGGTGTTGCAACTCTGCTGAGATTCAGAGCTCAACAGGCACATGAATGGACCTAAGATTTACATTTCTGGGGCATATATTTAACAAGTATAGTGCTAATTATAGGTTCAAATAAAAGGGGCAGAAGAGCCATGTGTAGGGAAATTATAAATGAGTTTAACTCTGCTACACTGGGGAGCATAAATTCTAAAGGCCCACTGACAGGGTGCTGAATTCCTGAGATTGTCTGCCCTGCTTATAGTGTCTAGATGTCTCTAGGGCTCTCAGGAGCCCTGCTGTTTGAGGCACTGTTTACTGAGGCAGTCGGTCAGATCCTGCTGAGACTTCGATCAGCTTAACCTCTGGAATAACCTCACAACTCACTTCGAAATCTCCTAGCCAAAAGAATTCATTTGTATCTAATATTTTCCCCTTCCATTCAAGGTCTTTTTCCAGCTGCATCACTAGTTGGCTAGTTTTACATGAGGTTTTACTATCTTATACAGTCCCCTGTTGCAGTTTTTAGCTTTCTTTCTAGTAATATACATGACCTTAGACTTTCCCTTTCATGCACTGTAACAGCCATATATGAGCACTGCTAGTTACAAACACCATGATATGGTTTCACCATTTCTATTCATTTCCAAAGATTTACGAACAACCTTTTTTTACCAGTTCTGTACAGATTAACCCTCAGCTTTCAATTCTTTACCCTTCTTCTATTTTCTTGTGACCTATATTCTAATTATTAACTCAATGACTTTATGCAATATATTTAGCTCATAATAATGTAATCATACAGTAGTCACCCTTTTGTTTCTAGCTTGCTTCATTCAACATAATGTCCTCCCAGTTCATCCACGTTGTCATACACTTTATGACATCATTCCTTCTTACAGCTGCATAATATTCCATTGTGTGTATACACCACAATTTGTTTATCCATTTCATCAGTTGATGGCCACCTAGGTTGCTTTCACCTTCTGGCAACTGTGAATAATGCTGCTATGAACACCTGTACAGATGTCTGTTCATGTCTCTGCTCTCAGTTCTTCTGGATATATACCTAGCAATGGTATTACTGGGTCCCATGGCAAGTCTATATTCAACTTCCTTAGGAAATGCCAAACAGTCCTCCCTAGTGGCTGTACTATTCTACATTCCCACCAACAGTGAATAGGCGCTCCTATCTCTTCATATTCACTCCAACATTCACAGTTTTCTGGCTTTCTAATGGCAGCCAGACCACTAGGTGTGAAAAGAATTGTAGTTTTGATTTGCGTTTCTCTAATCACTAGAGATGTTAAACGTTTTTTCATGTGTTTCTTTACCATTTGTATTTCTTCTTCGGACAGCTGTCTTTTCAAGTCTTTTGCCCAATTTTTAATCAGGTAGTTTCTCTTTTTGAGTTGTATGATCTCTTTATATATCATGAATATTAAACCTTTATCATTATCAAATATGTGATTGTCAAATATTTTCTCCCAAGGAGTTGGCTGCCTTTTTACCCTTTTGACAAAGTCCTTTGAGGTGCAAAAGTGTTTAATTTTGAGGAGATCCTGTTTATCTATTTTTCTTTTGTTGCTCATGCTTTGGGTATAAGGTTTAAGACTATCACCTACCACAAGACCTTGAAGATGTTTTCCAACATTTCTTCAGGGAGTTTTCTGGTTGTTGCCTTTATATTTAGTCCTGTTACTTCTTAAATTTTTTTAATACAGTTAAAAGAAAATTTAAAATTTGGCTCACATCATATTTCTATTGAACAGCACTGATTTAGATTCTATTTTATGTCCCCTGGCCCAACATAATTTTAGATGTCTCAACAGGTCCTGAATTTTAAAAGGAGCCAGAGCAGAGTGGAGAGCTGAGTGTACCATGGATGCTCATTGGATTCATTTTCTAATATAGAAATGTAAAATTAAATTTGAGGAGAGATTTCAGAAAACTTTTCAACTCACTTCTCTACTAGAATGTCTTGGTTTTTAAAGGATAAAATGGCATAGGGTGGACGTTATATGAAGCAAGTGGGCATATACTAAAATGGGTGGATTAAATAAATATATGTAAACTCTTATATGTTGGGTGGGGGACTTAATCACCTGTCCTAACATTTTGTTAAGGTCCTGAATCAGATCCAGGCATGTCAATCATATCTGAAGCCTAATCTGTAACAAACAATTTATCATCCATTATTCTTACATATTTTAACTAAAACAAATGGATCACTGAGGAATCAACTCACAAAATTTGTTCATTTATTTCATTTTCTACATTCCTGCTTGAAAACAATGTTGTTAATGTTTAACTGGAAGTGTTCTAGTATATTTAGAATTTCTAACCTGGTTTCTTTCTTGAGAGTGATTTTTTGCTGGATTCTTAAAAAATAGACTTTTGTAGACACAAGTTATTTGAATGCAGCAAGTTCGATAAATTCTTCTCAGTGAACAATCTCTTCCCCCCATCTATTTCCTCATCCTGATTTGAAAATGCCTTTTTCCCAGTATGTTTTAAATTAATTTACTTATAAATGGGAAACTAAAATTGGTTTCTGATATTTGCTTGGGAGGAATGGTTTATTCTTTGGTAGAGAATTGGCCAAATTCCTGGGGCAAGGGAAAAGGGTATTCTTATGGAACATTCTTATATTATACAGTATATACAGATTCTATAGAAATGAAGCTTTTGGAGTGCACCTGTGAATAGTCTTAAAAACCAGTAATCAAAGATAACAAATGGGATGTTGGAATATAAAGAAAGCAAACTCTTTCAAAATGTCCATGTTTAACCCAATCAAACCTATCTCTCATAGTATGACTATGATCATGGATGGGAGTTTAAACAAAAGTTGTACTATCTTTTGACAGATTCAAACTTTTGTCAGAAAAGGGAGAAAGGAGAAATCAGTTTTAATTCCTCTAATGTCTTCAATGGCTTTGTCTCAACTATGAATTCTTGACTCTTTTATTTATCTTTTTATTGTCAGAACTTTGCCCTGTTCCTTAAACAGAAAGGACAATGGATCAATGATTGCTGAATAAATAAATTTAAAAAGGGGATATATGGAAATGAAAAGAAGCTTCACAGAGTGAATGCAGAAGCTGAGGAGCTTTCTTCCTAATAAATGCTATTACCAATGTCAAATGTCAGAGCTAATGGACATTTGTGTATCTGATGCCACAGCCATGCCTTGGTGGCAATATTACTTCACTTCTCCAAGACTTACATATAACCATAATTAGACAATCTGTGTGGCTCAAAATTCATGCCTTCAGCAATACCTTAATATATTAAAAAATTCTTTACTCATCCCACATATCCCATTACAGGATGTCTTTTTTGTGTGTGACATTAGAAGAATCCATAAGTCCTCACATTTACATTTTTACTGAATCTACTTATCTGGGATGCTGTATCAGTTGAGAATGCTTTGGGAAAAGCAGAGTTTGCAGAAGGATATATGTATTAAAAAATACATAGTGCTATGGGAAGGGGCTAACATCCAGTTTTCCTTTCACTCCCATCCTACTTAATGTTATTACTTTAGATGTTTTTATCCTGGTTCAAACTGCCCATATGACATAAATTATGCTTGTGGTTTATTTCAACTCAATAATATCTTGGTTTACTAGCTAAATATCTTTTATCTTTAGATATATCTCATCTGACTTTATAAGTGATACACATTCAGCTGGCATCTCAGCTGACTTTCATTGGGAATTTTTATCCCATGTTTTAATCCTCTCTCTCTCTACTAATGGTGGTTTGGTGTTGAACTAGGACTTTGTGACAAGTTAGACTAATGTGTCAATTTGGTCCAGTAATGGTGCCCTGTTGTTTAGAAAGCAAGCCCTGGGATAATTGTAATACAAGGACCTTTCATGGACTTTAATCATCAGTGAGTTGATTGTATAGATGGCTGACTACATCTACAATCAATTGAAGACATTGCCATCAGCAATGAGTCATCCAATTATTTGAAGGCCTTAAAAGGAGATGTGATTTCAGCATTCAAAGAGAGAATTCCCATCTCTACTTCAGACAGACAGCATCTTCTGGGGAACTCATCAAGGACCTTCATCAGAATCCTTGGCTTTCAGCCTGCCCCACAGTAGTGTGAGACAATTTTATAAAATCTTATACAACGTACAAATATCTCCTGTCAGTTCTGTTTCTCTAGAGAACCCTGACTAACAAAGCTTGGTACTGGAAGTGGTTCTTGAGAAACAGAATCTTAAAAACGGGATTTCTGAATTGGTTCTGGGATTTTTGAACTGGCTCTCTACTCTGATCAGATTCAAAGACACTAATGACTCTGTTTCCAATAATCAAGAGGTCACTGACAGTTCATTGTATGAGTTGGCAATAAAGATGAGAGTGTTTTTAACACCTTAACAGAGTTTTGTAGAGTTTACAGTAATGTTGGTTGGCCATTCCTAAATACACTGAATATGATTACAAAAGAAAGGGCTGAGTTGAAGGCATCAAATTTGCAATTTAATTGTCCATTAATGATGTGACTGTTTCTATGTGTGCCCTGAAAGAAAATCTTGTTTTGGACAACCACAGACTTGAGATCTCTGAAAACTAGACCTAGAGTCTCACTGTGCAAGTAGCAGAGTTACAATAAAAACTAAAATCTCAAACTTGCAGAATGTCTGCTTTAAAGTGAGGGCATTGATTAGAAAGGAGTGGAATCCTGAGGATTGGGATCAGCAACATATGGGTTGCTGATGATGACAGTGGGGACACTGAAACTCTAAATTCTGCTGTGACTTTGCCAGATAAACCTGTAATTGTCTGCCCTGAGGAGACAGCCTCCTGACCTTCTCCCTACCATGAAGGGATGACTATCCAACCTCCAGCCTGCCCCAAGGAGTCAGTTATCCAACACACCGCCTGAAGAGACTAAGCCTTTCTCACCAGATGAATCTGCATGGAATACCTTGAAGTAATTGCTTTCAAGACACTTCTAATACTTCCCCTTATCCAACCCACCACCCCTCATTTCTCCCAGACCTATAACTAAAGTCACAACAAGACCCCAAAGGTGAAGTACAAAGTGTGATCCATGAGAAGAATGCTTTACCTCAAAAGAACTGCACGAGATTTCTGTTTTCCAATTTATATACAGAGAAATCAAGGGAATGTGTGTGGGAATGGTTATTAAGAGTGTGGGATAATGGTGGGAGGAATATAAAGTTGGGTCAGACTAAATTTATTGATATGGGCCAACTGAAAAAGAGAGGTTCTGGATTCAATTTTGTAACTCAGGGGGTTAGAAAGTGCTCTAATTGTTTGGGTAGCTGGCTGAAACATGGGCCAAAGATGCTGACCCTGCCTGAGGTAGACATGCCAGAATTGTCCTGGTATTCTGTACATGAGGGGATCCAATGGCTTAGAGAGATTTGAATATTAGAATGGATTTACCATCTAAGATCTGCCCAGCCAGCCCAGGAATGGCCAAAGGACATACCTTTCACCAGGACTGTGAGGAATAAATTTGTAAAACTAACTCCATCTTCACTGAAGAGCTCTGTCATTGCTCTTCTCTCTAGGTCATATATTACTAAGGGAACTGCTGTATTGGAGTTAGGATCCTTAAACACTACGGGGATGATCAGATCCCAAGCAGGCAGAAGCTAAGTGGCAGCACTTAATCACCAAAGACAAGGTGGATGTGAATACCACAATGAAAAGCACACTCAAATTAGCAATCAAAATAGTTAGAGTTGTAGAGAACTATGGTGTTGGTTAATAGATCATGGGGTACCTAGAAGTAAAATAGATGGGCAGTCTACTAAATTCCTATTTGATCAGTGTAAGCAGAAGAGTTCTAGGTCAAGTGAACAAAACCCTAACTTGAATTATAGAAACAGAGAGTCATGACTCCTTAATCAATTCCCAGACTTGAGACAGTTTATAGACCCAGAGCCCCTTGAATTAGGGAAAGGCCAGATCCCCTTAATGAAGGACCCTAATACACTGCAAAAAATTTATACTGTTATTCTTCTGCCCAACCTTCTCCAAAGAGACCGATGGTCTTTACCAGGGTAACTGTGGATTGGGGAAAAGGAAATGATCAGATGCTTCAGGAATTATTAGATCCAGAAGTGACATTAATTCCAGGAGACCCAAAACAGTCAGAGTAGGGCTTATGGAGGTCAGATGATCTGGAGTTTTAGCTTAGGTTCATCTCACAGTGGGTCCAGTGGGTCTTCAGACCCATTCTATGGTTATTTCCCCAGTTTCAGAATGCATAATTGAAATAGGCATACACGGAAGTGGCATATACCCATATTGGTTCCCTAACTTGTGTAGTGAGACCTATTATGAAAAGAAAGCCCAAGCAGAAGCTATAAGAACTGCCCTGACCTAGCAAATAGTAAATCTGGAAGATTGCAGAGATTAATGCCACCATCAAGGACTGGCAGGATGCAGGGGTGGTGATTCCCACTACATCCCCATTTAACTCTCCTATTTGGCCTGTGCAGAAAACAGACAGATCTTTGGGGATGACAGTGGATTATCATAAACTTAGCAAGGTGATGATTCCAATTGCAGCTACTGTTCCAGATGTGGTATCATTGTTTGAACAAATCAACACATCCTCTAGTACCTGGTATGTAGCTATTTATCTGACAATGCTTTTTCCTTCAATTTCTGTTAGTAAGGACCATCAGGAACAGTTTGCTTTCAACTGGCATACCCAGCAATATACCTTCACTGTCACACCTCAGAGAATACATCAACTCACCGCCTTTGTGATAAGAGTATCTACAGGGAACAGGATCCTCTCTCCCTCCCACAAGACATCAAACCATTATATTGATGTTATCACGTTGATTGGACCTAGTGAGCAAGAATTTGCAACTACTCTAGACTTATTGGTAAGGCATTTGTGTGAAAGAGGATGGGATATATATCCAGCAAAAATACAGTGGCCTTCCACTAGTGAAATTTCTAGGTGAACAGTAGAGTGGGACATGTCAAAATATCTCTTCTAAAGTGAAGGAAAGCAGTTGCATCTGGCCCCTCCTATGACCAAAAAAGAGGCACAATGCTTAGTTGGCATTTGCAGAATTTGAAGACAACACATTCCTCATTTGGGTGTGCCATTCCAGCCCATTTACTGAGTGCTAGTTTTGAATGGGGATCAGAACAAGAGGAGGCTCTGTCTGTGACAGCTCCTGGCTGTTGTGCAAGCTGCACTTCCACTTGGGCCATATGATCCAGCAGATACCATGGTGCTGGAAGTGTCTGTGGTAAAGAGAGATGAATTCTGGAGTCTTTGGCAGGCCCCTACAGGATAATCACAAAACAGACTCAGGATTTTGGAGCAAAGCCTTACCATCCTCTGCAGATAACTACTCTCCTTTTGAGAAACAGCTTTTGGCCTGCTACTGGGCCTTAGTAGAGACTGAACGCTTAAATGTGGGCCACCAAGTCACCATGAGACCTAAATTACCTACCATGAACTAGATTTTGCCCATAAACTATAAAGTTGGACACACACAGCAGCACTTCATAATAAAGTAGAAGTGGTATATACAAGATAGGACTTGAGCCAGTCCTGAAGGCAAAAGTTATATGAGGAAGTGGCCCAAATGCCCATGGCCACCACTACTGCCACATTACTTTCCCTTTCCCAGAGACAGCTATGAACTCTTGGGGAGTTCCTTACAATCAGCTGACTGAGGAAGAAAAACTCAGACCTGGTTTAAAGATGGTTCTGCATGATATGCAGGTACCACCTGAAAGTGGACAGCTGCAGCACTGCAGCCCCTTTCTGGGATGTTCCTGAATGACAGTGGTGAGGGAAAATATTCCAGTGGATAAAACTTCAAGCAGTGCACCTGGTTGTTCATTTTGCTTGGAAGGAGACATGACCAGAGATGCATGTGCACACTGATTGATTACATCGGACCACTCTCTCCTGGAAGGGGAAGCAATTGTTCTAAGAAGAATAGGCAAATGCTTTAGATATGGGTTTGCCTTCCCTGCATGCAATGCTTCTTCCAAAACTACTATCTGAAGACTTACCAAATATCTTATCCACTGCCATGGCATTCCACACAACATTGCTTCTGATCAAGAAATCCTCTTCACAGCAAATGATGTGCGGAAATGGGCACATGCTCATGGAATTCCCTTGTCTTTAACATGCTCCCCATCATCCTGAAGCAGCTGGATTGATAGAATGGTGGAATGGCATTTTAAAGACTCGATTATGGCACCAACTAGGTGACAATACCTTGCAGGGCTGAGGAAATGTTCTCCAGGAGGCTGTGTATGCTTTAAATCATTGTCCACTTTATGGTGTTCATGGCCATATAGCCAGGGTTCATGGGTCTTGGGATCAAGGGGTGGAAATGGGAGTGGCACCACTCACTATTATCCCTAGTGACCCACTAGGAAAAGGTTTGCTTCCTGTCCCTGCATCCTTAAGTTCTGCTGGTCTACAGGTCTTAGTTCCAAAAGGAGGAAACATAACATTACAATTGAACTGGAAGTTAAGACTGTCACCTGGCCACTTTGAGCTCCTTGTGCCTTTGAATCAACATGCAAATAAGGGAATTATTGTATTGAGTAGGGTGATTAATCCTGACTATCAAGGGGAAATAGGGCTGCAACTAACAATGGAGGTAAAGAAGTGTTGTACAGGATACAGGAGATCCCCTTGGATGTGTCTTAATACTACCATGCCCTGTGATTAACGTCAATGAAAAACTGCAACAACCTATATCATACAGGACTAACAATAGCCCAGAATCCTCAAGAATGAAGGTTTGGGTCACCTCACCAGGTCAAGAACTATAGCCAGCTGAGGTGCTTGCTGAGGGTAAAGGGAACATGAAATGAGTAGTGTTTCTACAACATGACCAGTTATAGAAACAAGGATTGTAACCGTCATGAATATTTTTATGAGTATGATTGTATATGTAAATAAAACACATATCTTTGTTTTCTTCCCTATCTTTTCTCCTTATCATATGACATATTGTATTAGTTTCATGTCATAGTATTCAAAGACATCAAATTTAAGAGTGAATATTACCCAAAGACTTACACCCTATTCCAGTGGGATTTAGTACATTTCTGTTTGTACACAGGATAGTTGAGTTTTGTTAGGTGAATATATATATATATGTCTGCTATTGTTTTTATTTAGAAATTAAATATGGTTTAAGGTGATGTGTATGGCTGCCATGTTTACAAGTGGTGGACTGTGATGGTTGTGCTCATGTTTCAATTTGGCCAGGTAATGGTATCCAGTTGTTTGGTTAAGCAAGTCCTGGACTAATTATAACACAAGGGCATTTCATGGACTTTAATCACCAATGAGTTGATAGCATATATGGCTGATTACATTCACAATCAACTGAGGAGACTGCCATCAGCAATGAGTGACCTCTCATCCAATCAGTTTGAAGGCCTTAAAAGGAGAAGTGCTTTCAGCATTCAGAGAGAGAATTCCCATCTCTACTTCAAAAAGCCTGTATCTCTTGGGGAATTTATGGAGGAACTTTCATTGGAATCCCTGGGTTGCAGCCTGCCTTCTAGAATTTGGACTTGTGCATCCCCACAGTCACATGAGACATTTTATAAACTCTCATACTATTTACAGATACCTCCTTTCAGTTCAGTTTCCTTAGAGAACCTTGACAAATGCAGGCTTGTTTCAATTACACATAAATTCTAGCCCCCTTCACTTACTCATCATTCTTTTTCCTTCTACAAACTTGCCACTACAATCAAATAGACTAAGTGTGTGCTTTCTTTTCAAAAATCTCCAGGTACCTCCTGAATGTATCTATTGTATGTCACTGGAGGGTGAAGAAAAAAGAGTGGGTTTTTAAGGTTGGCAAACGTTCTGGTTTCAAATTACTTAACTTCATGTGAATTACTTAAATTTTTTTAATGCTCAGTTTCTTCTGCAAGAGAGTGGTGATAATACAAAAATGACAAAGCTTGTGAAAATTAAATTGGACAGGGAAGACAATCTCAGGAATTCAGCACCCTGTCAGTGGGCCTTACTTTGGAATATATGCTCCCCAATTTAACAGTTAGACTCATTTATAATTTCCCTACACATGGCTCTTCTGCCCCTTCTATTTGAATCTATAATTATCACTATGCTTGTTAAATATATGTCCCAGAGACTTAAATCTTCAGTCTCTTATATACTGGTTGAGCCCTGAATTTCAGCAGAATTGCAACACCTACTTTCCAGTTCATTGGACTTGCCCAAGACAACTAACAAAAGGATAATGATGGACAATGCCCATTCCAAAAAACAGAGTATCCATAACTGCAAGCAAGACAGTTCCAAACATCTGCTCTATGGAATCAAAGACCCCTTTCAGTCAGAAACAGAGTGGCATCACCATCCCCAAATCCTCAAGATTAAGAAATGAGCAAACGTATGTGGGGAACATAACTATGAACTAAAGTAGTTATTAATATTTAGCAATGGAAGGACTTATATCATTGATATAAAGGCAGTGACCACCAGAGTTTCTAAGGGGAGGGAAAGAGAAGAATGGGGGTAACATGGCAGCATTTTGGGGACATTGGAATTGTCCTGCATGACATTGCAATGACAGATGCAGGCCATTACGCATTTTGTCAAAACCTATAAAAATGTGTGGTCCAAAATGTAAGCTATAATGTAAACTATAGACCATGTTAACAGCAATGCTTCAAAATGTATTCATCAATTGTAACAAATGTACCACACCAATCAAAGATGTTGTTAATGGGGGAAAGTGGAGGATGGGAAGGGGGTAGGGTATATGAGAATCCCCTATATTTTTGATGTAACATTTATGTAAACTAAGACTTCTTTAAAAAAAAAATATATATATATATATAAATAAATTGGGCAAAAAATTGACATACTAAAAATGTTAACTTCTATACAATAAGTACCTACTATAAGAAATCTGAGAATCAACATGGTCAAGTAGCTGGTTCCATATTATACTACTAAGTGGTAGATCCAAAGATCCAAACCCAGATATGTCTGATTCAAATCTGCCTAAATAAATATTAGCCATTTTTTCCTTCCACCCAAATTCAAACATACCTGCTCCTCAAGGAAGCATCCTATCATGGAATAGCTGAAAGTTCTGAGATCCCTTTCCTATAGCCTGAGTTAAAACTGAATATTTTGTTAACTAGGTTATTATAGCATTTCACTGAGTATTCATTTATACATCAGACATAACTGAGTGCCTCCCATAATTCAGGCACACTTCTAGGCACTGGGGTGAGTTCTTTTTTTAACTTTAGCTTTGTTTTTTTTTTCTCTATGTGTCTAGATCCTTGAGTGGAATGTAAACCCCCTGAAGTCAGGGAAGTTCTCATTTATTTATTCACTGCAAAGTGAGTGTAACAACTTCTTTACACCCACAGGTTTAAAATTCCAGCAATGAATTCTAATTTATATTCTGTCACTGTTTTTGGTTGTATGGCTGTGGGTAAATCTAATTTTTGTGAGCTTCAGTTTTATCATCTCTCTATCGTTTATAAGATTGATTACTGTGAGCAATACTATGGGTGATAGAGCGGTATTTGAATGTACAGTATCTTTGGTTGTTACTGTTGCTATCACCTTATTATTGAGTATGTGAATGCCAGAATTAATGTTCTGCACATAGCTTCTGCACTAGCAACCGGAAGGTCAGAAGTATGGTTCCATATCAACATTTTCTTAATTCTATTAACTACATCTGTTGTTAAGTCCATACCCAGAATCAATTTTTAGCCCCTGATTGCTACTGTCTGGGATGGGCTCCTGGTCTCAGCCTCCTGGTGGTTGTGATGTGGGCTGCCAAGCCCCAGTTCTCCAGACCGTGCCCAGGGCTCATGTCACTGCCCTGTTCTGTCCTTTGCCCTTTCTGGACTTCCCAATTCTGACCAGCCTGCAGTGTCTTACTCAGGTGTGCTTTCTTTCACTTCAGTACCTTTTTGCTTCTTCCATACTGCCCTGCTCTGCCCTTCCTGTGGATGGTCAGATTCCAAGTTGCCATCTCTTCTGATACAACGGTTCAGCACTGGTCACTGATGACCAAGTGACCCCCTGTTAAAGCTGCTTCCCAGAAGCCTGCCTGCCTGCAATCCAAGTTGCCATCCTTGCTTTAGTCTTCTCGGTCCTAACCGCACCACCAGTTCCCCCAGTCTCTGTAACTAAGCCCACCTGTGGCTTCAGGGTAGGGTTGCTCTAGCTCCCATCTTTTCTTCTGAAGAAACACCAAAATTTTGCCCATCTGAATCTTTCCTGACTTTTTGCTATGCCCAACTTTTCCAGGCTTGCCAAGCTTATATGTTGCCAAAGATTTTAGTGCCTTAGCTCAGACAGCTTGTTCTTGCCATGCCATTAACGTGACTGCTTTTACATGCTTCTTTCGCAAACTTTAATGTGTTTCCTCTTCTGAATTCCTTTATGGTCTCCATTCTAAGTGAATGAAATCAAGACACCAACACACTAGCATCAGAAAATATATGGGAATCCAATTAATCCAATCAAAGCTTGTTTGTGTAAAAGCCATTCTTATGTGCTCTTTGAAACCATTTTCAATGAATGGTAATCTTAATCGGATGATTAAATTTAGAAGGTACATCTTGCAGGAAAACAAAGTGGATTGAATCCTTAACACAATAAATTGGAAAATCAGTTTTACCTACCAGGAATAGCATGTTCAATTTCACATATGTTTCCATAATTACTTTCTGAAAAAAGTGTAATATCGTGTCTTCAAATTTCTAGAGCAGCATATATTTAAAAATGCACACATTTCACTTTAATTTTCCATTTATAATTAGATTAAAGACATTTGTTACATAGATGAACACACCTGTTATGCAATTTAGACTGCGTAAGAAAAGATGATCTAATTATAGAAGAGAAGTATAGTGGTAATAATAAAAATGTCCTTTCCAATTTAAATTTTAATGGCACTTCCCAACATAAACTTTTGCAATTATGTAAATATTGATCTTTTAGCATTGTCCTTGTTGCAAATATCATGATGACAGAGGAGATTGTTTTTATGGGGGGAGGAATGGGGTGAGGGGGGTGGGGGTATATGGGGACCTCATATTTTTTAATGTAATATTAAAAAAAATAAATAAAATCATGTGATATGTGTCACAGGAGTTAGCTTCTTAGTAATCATCTAATGAAAAGTTTATTTTACAGTGGAATTATTATTTTAAAGTGGGAAAAACACATGTATTCTGGAACATGTATGGCAGCCAAGACCCATGTGATGACCATTACCCTAGATTCCTTAAAATTCTAAAATAATATTCTAATTTTCCCCTTTAGTTTATTAAATTAAAATCAGTCACAGAAATAGAATTATAGGTGTGAGAGTCATTGATTTAGATGTCCTGTATGGATACAATGTGAGGTTGAATGTTTATTACATTCTTAAGCTGATAAGGGAACACTGACTTCAATTTCTATATCACTGTAATCTGTTTTCCACTAGACAACGTTATGTTCCTAACTCATGTCTTCTGTTCTACAGATAGTTCCATTCCAGGCAGTTTTGTAGTTATTTCAACCTACCAAGCTTCTCTGAGTTTATTTTGTGCACGTTCTTGGCTTGGAACACTCTTCCCAGCCTTCCTGCTAGCTAACAGCATTTCCTCTCAGAAACCTTCCCTTTCATCCCTCCCCTTCCCCTATTCCTCAGCCTACTGCCACACCCAGTTATGCAAACCTCTGTCAGCATTTAGAATATTTCACCTGTTCGCTGATACAGGACTTCAAGTTCCTTGAGGATAATGATCCTTTTTTCCATCTTTGTATATCAAGAAGCTATTATTACACACACAAACCTTGTCCTTGGAGGATTTGGAAATGTTATTCAATGAATAAATGAAGGAATGAATTACTGAATTCTAGATCATTGTTCTTTAACATTATTGTTAGTAAACAATTTCATTTACAATCATTGGATAAGGTGAGAAGCTAATTTGCACTTGTTATTTCATTCTAATTGGGAAATCCAAAATTTCAATGAAAAGTATCCATAAGTAATAAATTCCTAATTTCATTTTCCTCATTCTTGCAGCTAATTGAAATTGTAAATGATATGCCTACCCAAGCAACACTGAATCTTTTCCTTCCTCATTAATGTCATTCTCCAAAGTACCATTAATTTTTATCACATTCTGAGGAAACTCCTCTCAAAAATAGTTCCATGTATTAATTCAAATGTTTCAACTCATCATCTATGATTAATAGTGAAAATGTACACTCTGTGATTCAGAGATTCTGAGTGATGATAAAATTGTGACTCATCTCATTTAGATACACTGTCACC